>NC_134483.1:407918036-407955536 GCF_040206685.1 Ascaphus truei | reverse complement strand
CACAATGCAAAAACACACACATACACAGACACACACACACGCATTCACACACACACAATGCAAAAACACACACATACACAGACACACACACAGGAGACATGGATCGGGGCAGAAGGGGGGCAGGGATCGGGCAGAAAGGGGACAGACCGTAAGGGGGCGGGCCGTGGGCGGGCGCGTCACTGGCCGGGGGCGGGCCAGTGACGTCATGGAGCTGGTTCGCCCTCATTGGGCGAACCGCTCACGTGACCGGCCTGTCTCGCCGGCAAGCGGGGGGATTTTAAATTCCCCTAAGACCTGCGCTTCCGCAAGCGCGGGGAAGCGCAGGTGAGCCCCTACTAAAGCCGCTCTAATTGCGGCTGTAGGGGCTCAGTGCTGAGCGGGAGCGCGCGTCAGCACGATCTGTGTTTTTTCAACAGGGGGTTCCTAAGTGATAAAACTGTTTGCGATATCTTGTATTTTCAAGCTAGTTTAGGGGAAGTCTCGCATAAGGTCTGGTACTTGGAAATTCAAGCTTGTCACCTATTTATTGGCCTTCATATTTATCTATTTGGTTACTTATAACACCTCTAAAAACAAAGCATTTTATTTGTAGATTTTGCAATATCCAAACCATTTTATTAGCAAATTACATTAGGCACAGATTATAAAAAAACTCCTTTTTTCTTATAGGTATTTACACCATATATATATATATATATATATATATATATATATATATATATATATATATATATATATATATATATATATATATATATATATATATATATATATATATATATATATATATATATATATATATATATATATATATATATATATATTCCCCATTGATTGCTATCCCTATGGGAGAAGCGCAGGGATTCACTTTCTGTTTTGCACAGATTATAAAACCCTCTGAAGCACTTTGTTACCTTTTTGGAAACATTCCAAGGTTGTGTGTGTGGTTTTTTTTTTTTTTTTTTTTTTTTTTTTTTTTTACAGATGCCAATTGCCACCTACATGTTTGCTTTTAAACATGCCACTGACTTTGCTTTGAAGTGGGACTGCCCCTTAACTGTAGCTGTTTCACAGACATGAAACAGAATAGGAGATGACAGGCAGGGAGCAGAATCTGGTTAAATCACTGTACAGAAGCAGCAGTCTTTGGTCTGCACCCCGGTAGTGATGCTATCTTCTTAATTTATTGGCTATGGGATCTAGGGAAAAACACTTCACTGAATTAGGAAGAAGCCCAAGCAGAACTTCCTACTGCGTCTTTACCTGTATTGTTTGTTTTTATGATGCTTTTTGGTATAACTTTAAACCTACTGTATACACTTGGGACTGAGGTGGGTACAGAGGAAGGCTGCCAAATGAGGGGATCCCTCGATGGTCATAGGATATAGTGGTACCGAAACAACAAACCTTTGCGAAGTACAGGCCTGCTACACCCACCTTGGCCTGAGTCCTTGTGTTTATGAAAACTACCCCACGTGCGTAGAGCAAACAAGGGGACACAACAATTGGATATTTAACTGACTTTATATGTATGTATTCAACGGATAGCAGGAACCTCGTGACTCTTAGATCCAGGATCACCATACACAAATAACAAGATTCTCATTACTGTTCACATAAGGTGTGTGTTATTGTCAACTTTAGAGGCCTCCCAATCCTGGGTATGTTGGCCTGTAACTGAGTTACCGGTGCACCGTTGGAGCTCATGTTTGTACGTGGGCGTAGCAGGTCTGTACTTGGCAAAGGTTTGTTTCGGTACCACTATATCCTATGACCATCGGGGGATCCCCCTCAGTCGGCAGTCTTCCTCTACACCACTTTTGAGTCTCTGCTGCTTTTGATCGAGCCTCACTCCTCCAATGTTGCACAGATCTGACTCCAACTGTCCTGGCTGTCCCCCTTTTTTAAAGCTCACTCATTTAGATTGTAAGCTCCACGGGGGCAGGGACTCCTTTTCCTAAACGTCACTTATGTCTGAAAGCACTTGTTCCCATTGTGTTAATTGTATTATTTGGTATGTATATGCTTATCACGTGTATTACTCCTGTGAAGCGATACAAACATGCATACATACAGTGATGTCTCGGTCACACCGCAGGGTCTTTTGTCGGGGATCAAAGGCAGGAAACTTAGATTTTGTTGAACAGGGGTTTATGTACAGGGTTATCTCATGATACAAAACAAACAAACAAAAGACCTAACTCCTCCACTCTGGACTTCTGACTCATACAGCTTAGTCCCTAACTAAGAGTGGGAGAAATAACGTATTTCCCCACTTTGGATCCTGTACCTGCAGACAGACCGCAGTTCCCCTTGTAGTCTCTCACTGGACTGTCGTGTTTGCTCTTATCTCGGCGCAGGAAGGTGTCTGTGCTGTCTTTAAACTGCAGCCCATTAATTAGGGCTCAGGTGAGGGGAAAGGGTATTCACCCAGGAAGGTGCTGGGTCCTATGTACCTCCCTTCACATACCTTCTGAATATGTATGTATATATTCCTTGCCAGTAATTTCTCTTCTCCCCCTCCCTCCCTCCCCCTAGATTGCAAGCTCTTTGGGACGGCTTCCTGTTTGTATGACAAATTAGTACATTAAGACAATGTTGTGCTGTGGACTGTTTGCAAGATATAAATTCATATATAGCCAGGTCCCCCACTTACCTCCGGGCTGCATGAGGGTGCTGGCTGTACTGCTTTGTAGTGCATGGAGTAGGCGACCGAGTCTCCAGCGTTCCGCCGAGGGCGCTGCCATATGCAGCGCAGTAGCAGCTCTCGCAGGAGGCCATTACACCCAAGCTCCGCAGGGGTAACTACAAGACCCAGCAGCCTCAGGGGTTGGCTACCACATGCACAGCTTGAGCCAATTGGGCGGCCGGATTCCCTTGCTCACCAAGAGATACATTTGGCGCGCTGAAGAGACCACGCCAGTCGGAATAGGGCCCTTGGAGGAGCAGGTAGTGTCCAGGGAGCAGTGCTTCCCTGGATTAGGCCAGATCTCTCTCTCTCTCCCCCCCCCTTCCCCTTCCCCTTCCCCTTTAGGCCCAAGCTAGGCCCCGACTCACAGTAGATTGTGGCTGCTATAGGGAAAGCCCATAGTTAGGGACCTTTCCCCAGTAGCTGCATATAGTCAGGTACAGCACCAGTGAGAAGCCACGCGGTGACTGCGGCCTGTGGTCTGGGACCAGACCATCTACATGTTAGACACAGTAAGGTGATATTATCCACGCCGGAATTCACCCCACGAGGAGGCGGACGCCATCATGGATGACAATGTTGGATCAGACGGATCCTTTTTGTTCTTCTGCATCACCCATGTGTTGGAGCCCCGGGCAGGTACCCAACTAAGTGCACCAACACTTCACGGGAAAGCGCTATCTTCAACACTTTGGGTGGGCCTTGACATTGGGAGGAAGGGACATCAGGGTATTGGTGCCTGGCACTCAATGTACTTTGGGGACACTCACTGGTGGTACGGGGTTGGGCCTATTATACTGTGGTACAGGGTACCGTTAAACTGTGTTCAGTAAAGGTTGTTGCTATTTACCTGACTGCGTGTATTATTGTTATCGTTCCTGTCAGGGGCATATCCCACCACGTTGGGATCCCTTGCAGGTGGAGGCGCTGCACTGAGATAAACCCGATATCCCCCCAGGCTCCCAGTGACGGAGGCTCAGGCCTCCTGGTTGCCATACAGGTAATAGTAGTACTGGTAGTTCTGTCCCAGGTAAGGGGTAACAGGGGCTACACATATAAAGATATATGAATTCTATACATTATGAAGATAATTAATCTTCTTCAGTAAATTAATAATAATTAATCCTCCAGTCGAGTTCCCAATACTATATAAAGACCGCCCCAATCTTCCAGGTTCTGCAGTTGAAGCCTCTACTCCACATTGCTGCACCAAATGTCCTCATTCCATCCCTCCATCTTATTTTTTTTTTGATTTGTGTGAGCTTATCCACTGTCGCACTGCCCCGTGGCAGGTTCCTCTCCAACGTGACTGCTGGACATGAGAGCATACCATAATAACAGCTGAGGGAGAGGAGCCTTAAAGGAAAGGCAGCCATGTTAATTATATCTGCATGGACCTGAGAACAGCAGGTTTGTTCCAGGTCTGCCGAGTGTACACGTGGTGACAGGAGCTGAGAGACAGAGTGGAGAAGAGATCATGTGCCACTGACGGGGACCCTCTATGGCTAAAAAGACCGTGGTACAGAAGCACCTTTTTGATGAACAGGCTGCAACAGGTTCAGTATAACATGAGCTCCCACAGTGTGCCAGCACCATCAAGAGCCAACATACCCAAAATTGTGTGGCTACTACACCACTGACACTGACTCACACCTGCGCAGTGCTATTTGGGGATTGTGTTGTATATGTGTATAGTGATCTTCTGCTGAGGATCACAAGGTGCCTGAGTTTAAGAAGTGTATAGTAAACTAAGTGAATTACCCATACTGTGTCTATTATTCCTGCCGCCTGATCGTAGGCCGCGTGTGGCCCAGTAAGTACCAAGGGACACAGGCCCCCAGCCGCGGCAATTTAGTAGTAAGTGTAAAAGTAGAGAGAAAATAGATATAATTTCTCTCCAAGAAGATAATCAAATCATATAATACAATACAGATGGGAGGCTTGCAATCACTATACCTGTAAGATAATTAGGGATAATTAGGGAGCCCTCCATCAACGAGTGGCTCGACCAGGGCTCTTTCTTATGATGGGAATATATATCTGCATAGGTCACCTTATGAATCTTGCATCATTGTTTTGTTTTTTCCTTAAAGCCGCAGTTCAAGCAATATCCTACGTGGTGTTTTTTCTTTTCTTTAATCAGTTCTGTACTATGAGAATATTTGTAGCATTAAAAAATAAAAATGTAAATACAATTTTAATGTATTCTATGTAGCAAGCATTTCTGTTTCTGTCTGGCTCCTGAGACCTGCCCTCTCTAGCAGTGCACCAATTGTATCTAGTAACTGTCTGGTCACATTATCGTCCACACTGAACTTTGCATCCTGGGTATTTTCGTGCAGCCCTAAGGCTGGGGCCATGGTACCGCAGACCTGCGTCAGCACGCTGAGCGAACAGACTGCCTTAAGGCAGTGTTCGCGTCTATGTGGTGAGAGGGCGCGCGTTGCGCAAGAAATCCGTTCAAACAGATTTCTTGGCGCGACAGGCCGGTCATGTGAGTGGTTCGCCCCTAGACACGCCCACGGACGGCGTGCGTACCATGGCCAAAAAACGCACTTCAAGCAGGAGACGTCACGGCCGCGCACGCCTCCGCACGGGCGAAGGCCAGGTCCATCGTGCCTAACAGTGAATTAAATAACCCCTGATTTGGCGATCGATTACAGGAGAACGGATCAATCGGCAACTTCGCTAATCACTTGTCAGTGTGTAGATTGTATTGATGCAGCGTCAGCTTTAAAGGAGCTTTTTATGGGGGTCGGAGGGGAGTGATTCCCCCTTAGGTAGAAAGCTGAAGGGTGTGACTTAGCAGCAAATTGTACCATACTGAGTGAGAACTCCTATTGGAAAAGGTAAATAACTATAGAGCTATAAACAAATGGAGAAGGGAATCCTTGTTCTAAAGGCTCCATGTACTTTCCATTAATAGATATCAATAGCAGTGCACCAAACGTGTGCATAGAATTGCACAAACACAATAGGTCCATACCAAAGAGCTTACACCCTAATTTTAAGACTTCCCAATGTAACAAATGGGGGACATTGCCAGAAAGCTTTTTTTTTTCCTTGCGATCAGGGGCGCACAATTTTTTTGGGGGGTGCGGCGCTTACGGAGGCCCTGTGCTCTTCTCCCCACCATTTTAAAATAAAATGCCAGGGGAGCGTGCAAGGCCTCTGTAGGTCTCTTACCTTCTCTCTGACAACGGCAACGCGACGTCACATGACAAACGCCGTAGAAAAGGTATGGGGGGTGGGATAGGTGCGGGAGAGAGCAGGTAGGGGGGCACAAAGGAAAAAGTTTGCGCACCCCTGCTCTAGATCAAATGTATGTTGCTGCTCTTCTGTTTAAATATAAGATTCAAATAGGTTAATAGCAGCCTGGGTATAAAACATAAATACAAAATACCCACCTCTGATACCTGAAGACACTGGGGAATCTCTTGAACTTATTCGTATTCCTAGGAAGCGGAAAGTGTAGACGCGCTCTTGTACCAGGGTTGGCTAAAAGTACCTTGTGACCAAAGTGAAATCTTTACAGAATTCCTGGAATATTTCACACTTCCTGTAGTTTCAAACTTTAAAAACAGAAACCAAAGGAGTAACACCCCTGGGCTCAGGGAGGTCTATTTTACCTGCAAAGGGGAAATCTGAAACCACAATAAGCCCTGAAAATGGGTCATTCAGCTTCCTCGTGGTGCTTGAGTGATCTGTTGCAGGGGTGCGCAAAGTTTTGATCATGCGTGCCGCCGCCCCCCCCCCCCCCAGTCATCTTTCCCCGCCCTGCCAAGAGCAGATGATAAAAAGCAAAGAATATAGCGTTAACGTGGGAGATACCATTCAGCTGAAAGCATTTGCAAATCATCACTCGATTATGATGTCACACTTTTTTCATACTGCGGTCCTCGCATTAGGCCTCGGACATGGTCAAAAAGACCGTGCTGAGGGAAACATTATCCCTATCGGCGCGGCTTTAGACGGCGCTTCCGCAGGCGTGCGGAGGCGTGTGGAAATGCAGGAGACAGGCAAGTTTAAATTTTGCCGCTCATGCAAGCGCAGGGCCGGTCACGTGACTGCCAGAAGCCAATGGCAGTCCGTGACGTCGGCGCCGTGATGTGGCGCGCTAGCCCCGCCTCCCACTCGGCACACAAGCGCGCACGCTGACGCTCATGCAGGGACAAGAAAAATCTCCTGCTTGAGCAGGAGAGCATGAGCATCAGCGCTGCCCAGCGCTCCTCCTTGCACCATGTCCCAGGCCTAATGTGACTGGCAACCCTAACAGCAATGTTGTCATGGAGTTCTATGAAAACAGAACATATCACAGAATGTTATCAGAGGGAACAGGCTTGTGCTATATCTATATATACTGTATCCACATTTATCTATCTATAACATTTTGTGCTGAAATTGTTTCATGTGTTTGGAACTTATAAAGTTTATCTACTCAAGTGTCTTGCGTTGCTATTCATACATATTGTATCAGATGATAAATCAGCAATACTTCATCCCTTTTTTGTTGTTGGTTTTTTTTTATTTTGTTTTAATAACATGTAAAGTATGTGACGATGTATAATTCTACATTCTTACCTAAGCTGGCAATCGTTTGGTGCTCCTGTTATAAATGAGGAAAAATCCTGCTTGGGTGACTAGCATAATGGCTGCCTTTCTGTTTCAATCAATCCTTCAGTCAGTGATATCAGGATACATTGTAGCTGCTGTGTTACACTAAGGTAAAATTATCTCTTGTTACAGTTTAAAGCTCAAACTGCTGGGAACATTGGCATCAAATTATCACAAACAGGAAAGTGTTGCAAAGATCTTGCACTGCTTGGGAGGTGGGTTAAAACCTGCTATAACAATCAAAGGATGCTTAAACTCATTAAAAATTGCATCAAGTTGAATAAAAAAAATTGTGTGTGCGCTGAGCTCGCACATTTTTAGTGAAACTTGTTTGTCTTTTGTCACTGTTTTGTCACAAAAATTGTATTTTTGTGTTGATATTTTTAATTGAAAATCAAAATACCATTTAATTGACAAAACGCAATTTTTTTTGACTCGGCACTCGGCTCGGCACTCTTCCCCCCCCCCCCCCCCCCCCTCTCCTGTATTGGCTGTTTGCACGAACTGTGAATTCCTCGTGTGTGTGTCCGCATGAGCGCCGGAGTATTCTTCTGCGCATGCGCAAAGGCCCGAGGACTCTTTTGTGCTATGCGCATGCCCTTTATCGTGGCAATGGCCATATGTGCAAGCCAATGTAACAACGTGATTGGTGAAGAAACTGGCGCTAATTAAGTGCTAGTGATCACTTAAAATACAGTGAATATATATAACACGTATATAGTGATATAAAATAAAACCGTGACTCAAAATAGTGCAGTAGTGAAAATATAATAAACGTTGTAACCCCCTGCTCAAACCCTCTGGAAGGGACTGTCTTGGCTGGTCCCAGAAGATCAAACGATATTTTCTCAACCCAGGGGGAGCATGTAGGAGAAAACACAATAGACAAAACACACTAAGTGCAGACTATATGGTTCAGGTGTGAGGTAATAATGATGCTTGGCCTCTATGTGCTGCCTACTCACAGGATGTAGGTAGGATAAGTACAGTGGCGTGATCAGTAGAATCTGGTGGGTCCCTCTAACCATGCACAGGAAGCAGCTGGGACTGAGGTATCAGTAGCAGGTGTACATGTAACGATAAAGACAGACCTCCATGGTGCAGATCAATGGTAAACAGAAACTTTATGAAATATTATAAAATGTGCACTCACAATGTATAAAATCAAAATAAGCGTTTTTTCACTATATAAGTGATAGGAGGGTAAGGGTGGTTGCCGCAGCTCATCGCACCGCCGATATCCCGGACTGTTCACCTCTGCAGGCTCCCTGTGCTTCTCTCACAACACCATGACAGTATGGGGATCTCCTGCTACAGTGTCTCCGGCGCGTCGCGTCACTTCCGGTGGGCACGATCAGCTCCGTCGCGTCACTTCCGGTTCGGCGGTTGATTGACAGTTCACGGGCACCAATCCTCTCACCTCCTGGGCTGGTCCACTCTACGCGTTTCGCCAATAGAATGGCTGGCTTCGTCAGGAGTATGGACTCTCCCCTTCTAGTGTTACCTTATATACCTTGTTCAATTACTGGTTTTATTAACCCCTGCAGTGCTGGTATGAGGTCTATGAGCATGGTTGGATGTGTTCACAAATTCATTATACATTCATTATACATACTGTCATGGTGTTGTGAGAGAAGCACAGGGAGCCTGCAGAGGTGAACAGTCCGGGATATCGGCGGTGCGGTGAGCTGCGGCAACCACCCGTACCCTCCTATCACTTATATAGTGAAAAAACGCTTATTTTGATTTTATACATTGTGAGTGCACATTTTATAATATTTCATAAAGTTTATCTGTTTACCATTGATCTGCACCATGGAGGTCTGTCTTTATCGTTACATGTACACCTGCTACTGATACCTCAGTCCCAGCTGCTTCCTGTGCATGGTTAGAGGGACCCACCACTTTCTACTGATCACGCCACTGTACTTATCCTACCTACATCCTGTGAGTAGGCAGCACATAGAGGCCAAGCATCATTATTACCTCACACCTGAACCATATAGTCTGCACTTAGTGTGTTTTGTCTGTTGTGTTTTCTCCTACATGCTCCCCCTGGGTTGAGAAAATATCGTATGTGCAAGCCGACAATGTTGAGAGGGCAGCTTCTGCGCATGCGGGGCCCGACGGCCTCTTCTGCCAGCAGTGACCACTTCCATAATCCACTTCCGTCTCAAAACGAGATTTGGTCCCAGCAAAGAAGTTTCACTTCAAAAAAATCACTTATCTAATACTACAGAAGTTTTTTTTTATTATTAAAAATAAATAAATACAATTTCACATGTTTTGCTGCTTTAAAGTATCAACATACTTTATTGTTTAAGTAAATACAGGCCTCCACTTAAGGGGGCATCACAATACTTTAGTCGGTTTGCTGACAACTACAATTAAATACAATTATTTTGTTAAACTAGAGAATGACCGGAAAAGCCAGAGTTATAATAACAATAATAATAAATGGTTGCAATAAATGAACAAAGGTAATACACATTTCGTTTACAGATATTTAAGGGACAGTCAGAGATCATTATTGGCATAAGTAACCTTTACAGACAGGATTCAAATTGTGTTGGGAGAGGTAGACATTAAATGTGTTAGAAGAGGCCGTGCCTCAAGGAGCTTACAATCTATAGACAGGGTAAGTTTACATTGGGTACGGGGGATGAGGGTTGGTGAGTATCTGAAGCGATAGACCAGCTGTAACATTACCAAACATTGGTGAATGGCAACAAACGGTGAACAACCTATAGCTGCCAGATGTATGTTGGTTTTTATTGTGCATGGCTTCTGTTGCTTCAAATGTAAATGTTGTTTGAAAGGGTGTTATTTTGCATAATGTGCTGGCCTCTGAAGTAGGAGAGTCAAAGTAAACTTGAGCAATATTGGGTCACTTTCTTTCCCTGTGGCTTAAAGTATATTGCATTGTAAAATCTTTTTAGTTTCTGTCATGTTATCCGAGATAGAGAGATATATATATATATTCAACTAAGCAATCTGTTTCTTTTTTTGTTTCACTTAATAAAGGGATTAATTACAACATTGTGTTAAGGAAAACTACAGCATCACGTGAAAACTAAAAGTTTTCACCTTCAATAGCCGAAACAGAAATGTTGGTGGAATTACCAGTTCAAAGCGAGAACCAGTGTTTTCTCACAGAAACTGCTCAGGCTGGCAAACTGTGCCTTGGCATTAATTATCTGACTTGCGTGTTCACCACATGTGAGTTGTTGGCAAATATTGTTTGATAAATGAAAAAGCAGTAGCACAGCTGTGAAAATGCTAAATAATCTGCATTATTAACTTAAGAATGTCATCAAATAACATGGCTCATTACTTTCTTCTCCAAATCCCAACCTGGTGCACACCGGGCAGCATTGAAGTAAAGTTCTTTGAAGCCTTTCCCCGGAGTCATCAAAGCGTGAACCACTGCATCGCTCCTGAATTGCCGATTCTGTACCTGCCATGGATTTAAATGTCGGATATTGTCGATTTTGGGCGCAATGCAGCAGATCTCGCTTGAATGACTCCACGGCATTGACTCAAAGAACCCCAATATAAACATTTTATTTCTGTGTCCCACTTTTGCTCAAATTGCAGTGATACATTTCCCCCATAAATGCGGAGACAAAAGATCAAATGCCTCTTTGCTACATTGTAGCTCCCAAATACATTTTGCACAATTATGTCATTAAATCAATCTACAAAACTGATTGGTAAGGTGGAGGCCAAATTTGTTGTTGTAACAATTATAACAGTATAAATATATAATTGCAAAGCCAGTACAACCAACTTCACACTGAGACCCAAAAGGTTGAAACCGCTGTCTGTGAGTAGGTTTACTGGCTATGCATCAAAACCCAGGCTGTGCTGAAAGCCGTGTAATGCAGCGAGCATAAGCTTATAAGGGTTCCATGTAAAAATTGATCTTAGGCAAAAAGCACACAGGATTACTTAAAAAGTGCAGACTGGTTAATTGCATCAGGAGTTTGTAGTACAGGTGGATCACTCCAGTGGATTTTTATTTTTAAGACATTCTGATGTAAAAACAATGCCTGGTTTGGGACACTATACAGTATTGCATTGAAAGTACCATAGAAGTCAATGGGAGTTTCTGTGTGATGGTCCCCAGGTTGCCTCTATCCCAGTTTGATGAATAACACGCAGACTTCGAAATTGCTGCTGTATTCGTTTGAAGATTTAATCTCCTCAGAACAGAGCATTAGTGGCCAATAACGCACTTTAACTCCCATATTACTATTATAGACTATAAAAAAAAACAATCTCCCTCCTGTTTTCTTTCCTCCTTCCCCATTAATAGACCAGGACTGTGCATTTCACTCCTTTTCTGGGTCCATTTTTCATAAAGTACAAAGCCCTTAACATTATTGTGATTTAAGTGGCTTAAGTTACATTGTAAGGCATTGCTGGATCTGTAACGGGCAGAATAACACTATGTGGATCATGTATATTACTAAAATTAGGAATTAGTCAATTAGTGCCACCGGACATATATATCTATATGATGTGAATCTGCTCACAAGGGATATTTCTGGAGGAGAAGGAGTAGGAGGAGAAGGAGGAGAAGGAGATATATATCTATATCTATATCTATATCTCCTCCTCCTCCTCCTTCTCCTCCTCCTCCTTCTCCTCCTCCAGAAATATCCCTTGTGAGCAGATTCACATCTCAGACAGGTCTGCAATCCTGCTTTTCACCATTCTGTTGGCATACAGCACTTCCACTGCACCCAAAGATTTTGGGAAATGACATGCAAATGAGCACAGTGTCATCTTTTTGCTTCATGTCCTTTTTAACATGGACCCCCTATAAGCATATATCTGCTGAATTACACAGCTGCACAGCCTGTGTTCAAGAAGTACAAAGCCAGTAAGCCTACTCGCAGACCTCTATTTCGATCATATGTAATGTTACGAACACATAAGCAAACATCAACAAGTGACCTTTTAGGCAATCTTGGATTCCTTCTAAATATACCTTTTTAAAATGTCTTAAATATGAAGATTTCAAATTTGTATACAAAGGTGGACTGTCACTCAAACAATGATGTGAAAAACTTGTACAATGGTGTTTTTTAAAATTATATATAAATAAGATCCTTTGACTCTCAACCCCACTCATGATCACATTTGCACATGTGCTTCCTTGTCAGAGGAGCAGGGGAAGGTCAGGTTCCACTGTCTGTGGAAGAAGTGAGCATGGTCTACATAGACTATGCTTATAGTGACGTCAGGCTACGGTTGCGGGAAAAGTCTAATTGAGATGACTTCCAGCGATCGCGACCAAGCTGTTGCTCCGTCGCGCTTACTATAAGCGCACGCGATGGCGGAAATGCATTTTGTTTTGACACGGCGTTGCTGTCGCCGGCACTATAAGTGCAGCCTTATAGTGGACAGTGAGGCGACGTTGCGCCAAAACGAACGCATAGAATCTGTCGCATGCGCTTATAGTAAGAGCGACGGAGCTACAACAAATGTGGAAGCCATTACAATTTGATTTTGGGAGAGACAGTCCCCATATGTGACTCTCTACACCAATCACAGAGCGCCTACTGCACTCTGCCCACCCCCTTCGTGATGTCACTGGCCTTGTCGCCAACGACGCCGCTCCAAATGAAAGTGCAACTTTCGCCAGTGGCGATGTCACCGGTCCCGTCGCAGTCACTATAAACGTGGCCTAAGGGCTGTAATATACAGCAGGCGGCCGTGCGTTCCTATGCGAACGCACGTGCACGTGCCGCATGCTTTTCGTGTATATAGTGCCTGGAGCTGCAGGTAAGGTATATGTGTGTATGTATGTGTGACTATATGTGTGTGCATGGGTTGTGTGAGTGAAAGTAAGTCCTAGATAAGATTTTTTTTTTTTTAAAGAAAAAAAACTTTAATAAATGTTTTTTTTTTTTTTTTTACTTCTGCAATTATTTACGCACACATCCATACAAACACGCATACACGCATACATACATACACACATATACATACATTTGAGCGCAGGCAGCGGCGCGAAAAGAAGAATTTCCTCATCTTCGTTGGCTCCCCTCTCCCTGCCGTGCGCGCAGCCCTTCTATAGAAAGGCTGACGTCAGCCAACTAAAAATCCGCCCGCACGGCATAGCACGTGCCCGGCACTATAGAACGTGCCGAAGGCCTCGTCCATGGTTATTGCTGACGGGCGGAGGCGCGCTGAGGCTGAGGGAAAGCGGGTGCTTTCCCTGGCCTTAGACAGCGCGTTGTCCGTGGGCGTGTCGGCGGGCGGGCCAGTGACGTCATGGAGCTGGTTCGCCCTCATTGGGCGAACCGCTCACGTGACCGGCCCTGCGCTCCGGCAAGCGGGAAAATTTTAAATTTTCCTAAGACCTACACTTCCGCATGCTTGGTAGCCCCTACTAAAGCCGCTCTCATTGCAGCTGTAGGGGCTCCGTGCCGAGCAGAAGCGCGCCTCCGCCCGCAAGCTCTATCCATGAACGCGGCCTAAGACACAATGAACCTGTGATGTCTGTTTACTTTGAGAATACCTATACATAGTGCAAACTAAATCTGTAAGAAAAAGGAGACTTTTGGTTACATCCGTTGATCAAATAATGCCAAGCCTGCTAACCAACGTCGATGTAAGTCTCAATAGCAGGTCCCTATGCTAAATGATTACAAATGTTCTGTGTGATATACCCTGAAGGGGTTAATATATTAAGCATAAGTGTATGCAACTTAGTGCAGTTAAAAATTGGTATATACCAGGGAAGATACTTACCTGTAAGCAAGTAGAGTGAAAACTGAATTTACAGGGACCTTACTGGGAGATTATATACCTTGAAAAAGGAGGGACTGGTCTCCCACAAGCTGCTCAATAAGTCTCCTTTTTCTTACAGATTTAGTTTGCACTATGTACTGTATAATTATTTCCCCATTTATTGCTATCCCAATGGGAGAAGCGCAGGGATTCACTTTCTGTTTTTTCACAAATGTAAGGCCAATACTTTCACCGGCAGCATGCTCCTTACACGGAGAAGCGCGGTGAATATATATATTTGTTTTACATTTTCTGTTGGGCCGAATTAAATCCCTTGCAGCACGCTCCTAGAGGGCACCACTATTAGGATGTGAATAATGTATTTAGCCAATACACCTGCAACTGCTTATTGAGCAGCTTGTGGGAGGCCAGTCCCTCCTTTTTCAAGGTATATAATCTCCCAGTAAGGTCCCTGTAAATTCACTTTTCACTCGACTTGCTTACAGGTAAGTAGCTTCACTGGTATATACCAGTTTTTAACTGCACTAAGTTACATAAACTTATGCTTAGTATATTAACCACTTCAGGGTATATCTCACATAACACTAGTATGCATTTAGCATAGGGACCTGCTATAGAGACTTACCTTGACGTTGGTTAGCAGGCTTGGCATTATTTGATCAAAGGGAGAAGCGCAGGGATTCACTTTCTGTTTTTTCACATATGTATGGCCAATCTTTTCACCAGCAGCATGCTTTTTACATGGAGAAGCGCGGTGAATATATATTTGTTTTTTTTTGAGAATAACCTGACTCGGCAAAGGGTGATTTAACGTAGAGCTATTCATGTGAGCAAAATGGAAAAGTGTCTATCTATATCGAAGCCCCGGTTTCACTTTGGTGACAGGACATCTGCACCTTCAAAAGGTTCATTCAGTGTCAATCAATTTTAGATCATTTAAGGCAACTGCAAATATTAATAAATTAATCAATTTGTGTTACTATAAAAAGTAATGAAAAAATGTTCTTAAGGTGGAGCTTTAATTCTTATACCGTACACATGCACGTACACCCGGGGCACACAAAACCAAGAAATATAAAGCTTGAAAGTACTTGGCTCAATAGGGTGCACACAGATGAGCCGGGATGACCACTCTAGCCCCGAATTGCATATACAGGCAGTCCTCGTTTTACAACGCTTCGCTTTACAACGAATGGCTTATCCAACGCTATGCAATGCATACCTATATTCATTTTTACAACGCCAAAATGGCTTATCCAACGCTCTTACGACGCTTTGCAACGTTGTGTATGTGTGTATATATATACACATTCACATAAACAACGTTGCAAAGCGTCGTAAGAGCATATATATATAATATTATACTATATAATATTATATTATACTATATAATATATTATTTATTATGTTATATTATATATATATAATACAGTATATACACTATAATTTGTGTGTGCTGCATATCTTATTGCCTGCATAAAATATTTGGTGTATTTTAGTGTTAAAAATGCCTTCAGGAACGGAACCTTTCATTTAAACAGTGTTCCTATGGGAAAACGTGTTTCGCTTTACAACGTTTCGCTTTACAACGCCATTTTGAGTAACGCATTGTGTCGGATAACCGAGGACTGCCTGTATAGGTAAAGAAAAATCATCTCCAGCAATCGCTGTTAAATTTATTCCATCAAAAATTAGTAAAATGGGTGATGTTTTGGAAAACACGATGCTTTGTCAAGCGTGGCAAAGGACTGTGTTGTCCGAAACGTCGCGCATTTTACTCTCTTCATGGAATACGTTTACACTGAATATATTACTGAGCGAGTACTGCAGATTTGTGTGTGCATGTGTTTATTATTATCCTTGTCAGCAAGAGTTACACTTTTAATTATCTACTTTTGAATGTCATATGAACAATTTTTGCTGAGCTGATATACTGTATCTGACTAGAAAAGCTTGTTTATCTTCTGTTACATCACCATTTTTATAGATACACTGTTTTTAAATATTCAGTGTTGCCACATGTTCCCCCACCCTAAGGGTGATTCACTGCTGTTGGTGCTACCTGTTGGGCTCACAGGAAGCTCTGAGCATCTGTCGGTGTTCTTGGGGATAGACAGCACAGGCTTTAGGTGCTGGGATCGTTCTTTTCTCGTGGTGTTACATCGCCTCAATTCCCACAGGGCCTATCGCAGATAGTTAAAGTCCCCTGGGAAAAACACTCTCACCCTCTCCCTGAAGAACTGCAGCCTAAGGCAGGAGTATAAAACAGTAACTGGTTCTTTATTCTTCATACAGCAGTACATTACAGCATACCAGTGTAGCCAGGACTGGTTTCCAGCTACCAGTCTGCCCCCTCCTGGGTGTAAACCCTGGTAAGAACAGACCTGCTAGGAGTTATCATTGGTTTTCCCAATTCACAGTAGCTTCTTGATTGACAGGGAAGGTGGTGGGACTAGGCCTGTGTTTGTCCAATCATGGATTCAGACCTGGTACCTACTTTCCTTGTACTTAAGGAGCTGCACTGCTAAATTTTAGTCCGTGCCTCTACCTCCCTTGAGAGAGGCTGGTCTACCCTAACAATTGTGCAAGGCTCTGCAAAACTGTATTCTCTCCCCTAGGGGAGTGGATGGGAGACTATACCCCTTACTCCACCAGGGAGTAAGGGAAGAGCAAGGTCTGCTTCAGGGCCCCTTGCCCTGGAGTGTAGGTCCAGGGTACATCCTGAGGGTGAAGCCCCAAGAAGTGATCTCTGATGTGTATGCTGTACCAACGGAGTGTGCTGTCAGAATAAAGTTATCTTCCTGCCTGAGACTACAATCTATCAGGGGGAGGGGAAGTAAGTTCTCCTGCAGGGATTGTCCCCACATCCCTGGAGCCTGCAAGAGATGGAGGCGTGGTCACCATGAGCCAAAATCAGTTACTACCCCAGAAACCTGTCCTGTTCTCCTCCACCACAACGCGGTTGACTCGGATCTACTGTGAGCCAGCAGGTATGCACCACACCGTGTAATTGCGAAATCTCCCAGAGCGGGGTGATTCACGGTTACACAAACATGTACTCTCTTCGTTTCGGTCCATGGGCTTGAGGCCCCAAAGGTCTATCCCTGTCTCCCACACTCCCTGGTGGAGTATAGGGTAGATAATCCAACTCCCCTGAGGGAGGGGAAGGAATGTAAACCAGAGCCGTGGTTCCACAGTTCCACACCAGAACAGACTAAATTTGGAACTGCAGCTCCTTTTTGTTACAGGGGAGGGGCTCCAGGTCTCAGCCCTGTATGGGCAGTACCCAGGCCCTAAGTCACCCCCCCCCCCGTTACTCAAGGGAGCTGCTTAATACAACAAGGGCAGCTTGTAACCCTAACACTGCTTGCGCTGGTACCAGGACTTGCGTGTTAGACAGGGAAACTAGTAGCCAGGGGCTGCATGGCTAAAACGGCAACTGGAGACTAGAACTTAATCTCTTTCAAGTGTGGGGTAACATCTTTGTCCATCTAGAATGAATAGCATATGTTTTGGTGCATACTAAAACCAGTTAGAATATAGGGCCATATTTAAAAAGACACCTTCCGGAAGATCCCCTGCAGCCTTATCCAGTCCCTAAACCTGTAAGGTATCTTTCAGTGGCAGAAGGAGTCTTTTGGATACTGATCAGTAAATATGGGTTCTGAAGGCATTATTCATCAGGACAATTGCAGCTCAAGAAATTAACCCCTCCACCCCCTTATTGCTGTAACAGCCTCTCTGGTTACATCAAACCAGAAGATGGACATTTTGAACCTACATGAAACTTCTTATTTCTATCTTTCTTTGTACTATGCCCTCCCCTAAATACATGACTGAATCAAACCCTAAAATACTCTGCCATAAAGTTAGGTTACAGTGCAACAGCCACTGAGTAATGTCCCTTTTAGATGATAAAGAATTCAGCTGGTTGTATGTGTTATTCACTGATGTTATCTATGCAGAGAAGCCTACAGCTGTGCCTGCCTTGGGCATGTTTTACTATGGGTGGTCCTGTTGAAATGTTAAGACTAAAAAGTTGCGTTGCGATGTGCGGCATTTTAGCAATATGCTTTCCTTTTTGTATGCAAAAAGAAGCTTGTGTGGGGTTTCCCTCTACCCTCCTCCTCCCCCCCCCCCCCCCACAATGTTTCTTTAGCAAAGATTCTGATTTATGCAACATTTTCACATTTGAGTGCTGATTTATTCATTTGTATAGGACTGGGAAATCTTAGAAAACTAAGGTACTGGGTGTACTTTTTGGACTGGTAAGTAATAATCACATGCACTACTTTGCCTGGGAATTTCTTTGCAAACGTGAAGGTTTTTTTTTTATTTCCCCATCACCTTTTTTTTATTTGTGTGTATTTATATGGTCAGGTCACAGTAACGGTTTGTACAATCTTGCAATATTCTTGAGGGAAAATGGCAAATACAAAATCACACTAGTGAGCACATTCACTTCTCACAGGTCTGCACCCTGCTTTTCCTGTCATACGGTGCTTCCCTGCATCCAGAGATTCAGGGAAATGACATGCAAATGAGCACACAGTGTGTCACCTTTTGCTTGAAATCCATTTGAACATGAACCCCTATATGCTTATGCCTGCCTTATTACACAGCTTTTCAGCACAGCCTGGGTTAAAGTGCATAGCCAGTAAACCTACTGAAGGAAAATACAGTTTTGAGTTTCACTGAGCATGAAGTCTGGAATAATTTAGGTTTATAGAGGCCGTCCAACATAGTTGGCAAATTTTATATTGGCACACTAAGTGAGGATTCACTTTTTTATTTTCTTTAAATTAAAGCAGCTCATAGAATTTTTAGAAGCACCTTAAACTTAAGCTTCCATGAAATAAGTTTCAGTTGATTTATTTTCAATTCTCAACCTGCCCTCCTGTTTTATTTACCACTAGCTGAGAGACCCGGCGTTGCCCGGGATGTAATGTTCCCGTTCCTCTCTCTCCTCCCCCCTCTCTCTGTTTGTCCCCCATTCACATCAATCCAGTCCCCCCCCTCCCTCCCTCCCTCCTTTACAGCTTCATGTAGCGTGTGTGCGTCAGTCACTGTGTGTTTGCTCGCGCGTCAGTGAGTCTGAGGCAGAAACACAAACACACACAGACTGACTGACGCACACACAGTCAGTGTGTGCCTCAGTCAGTGTGTGCGTGCGTCAGTCAGGCTTTGTGTGCGCGTCAGTCAGTGTGTGCGTGCGTGCGGCAGTCAGTGTGTGCGCGCGGGGCATCAAAGGCAGGGGGGGGCGTCAAAGGGAGGGGGGGGCATCAAAGGGAGGGGGGGGGCGTCAAAGGGAGGGGGGGGGGCGTCAAAGGGAGGGGGGGGGCGTCAAAGGGAGGGGGGGGGGCGTCAAAGGGAGGGGGGGGCGTCAAAGGGAGGGGGGGGCGTCAAAGGGAGGGGGGGGGGGCGTCAAAGGGAGGGGGGGGGCGTCAAAGGGAGGGGGGGGCGTCAAAGGGAGGGGGGGGGGCGTCAAAGGGAGGGGGGGGCGTCAAAGGGAGGGGGGGGCGTCAAAGGGAGGGGGGGGGCGTCAAAGGGAGGGGGGGGGCGTCAAAGGGAGGGGGGGGCGTCAAAGGGAGGGGGGCGTCAAAGGGAGGGGGGGGCATCAAAGGGAGGGGGGGGGGCGTCAAAGGGAGAGGGGGGGGGCGTCAAAGGGAGGGGGGGGGCGTCAAAGGGAGGGGGGGCGTCAAAGGGAGGGGGGGGCGTCAAAGGGAGGGGGGGGGGCGTCAAAGGGAGGGGGGGGGGGCGTCAAAGGGAGGGGGGGGGGCGTCAAAGGGAGGGGGGGGGCGCCTCAAAGGCATGGATTCCTCCCCCTGCATTTCCTGCAGTGGACAGGAGGGGGGGGGGGCAGTGGACAGGAGGGGGGGGGGGCAGTGGACAGGAGGGGGGGGGGCAGTGGACAGGAGGGGGGGGGCAGTGGACAGGAGGGGGGGGGCAGTGGACAGGAGGGGGGGGGGCAGTGGACAGGAGGGGGGGGGGCAGTGGACAGGAGGGGGGGGCAGTGGACAGGAGGGGGGGGGGCAGTGGACAGGAGGGGGGGGGCAGTGGACAGGAGGGGGGGGGGCAGTGGACAGGAGGGGGGGGGGCAGTGGACAGGAGGGGGGGGCAGTGGACAGGAGGGGGGGGGCAGTGGACAGGAGGGGGGGGCAGTGGACAGGAGGGGGGGGGCAGTGGACAGGAGGGGGGGGCAGTGGACAGGAGGGGGGGGGCAGTGGACAGGAGGGGGGGGGCAGTGGACAGGAGGGAGGGGGCAGTGGACAGGAGGGGGGTGGCAGTGGACAGGAGGGGGTGGCAGTGGACAGGAGGGGGGGGCAGTGGACAGGAGGGGGGACAGGAGGGGGGACGCAGTGGACAGGAGGGGGGACGCAGTGGACAGGAGGGGGGGGCAGTGGACAGGAGGGGGGGGCAGTGGACAGGAGGGGGGGGCAGTGGACAGGAGGGGGGGGCAGTGGACAGGAGGGGGGGGGCAGTGGACAGGAGGGGGGGCAGTGGACAGGGGGGGGGGGGCAGTGGACAGGAGGGGGGGGCAGTGGATAGGAGGGGGGGGCAGTGGATAGGAGGGGGGGGCAGTGGATAGGAGGGGGGGGCAGTGGACAGTGACACACACACACACACACACACACACACACACACACACACACACACACACACACACACACACACACACACACACCTCAGTTGATGCGCCCTTTCTTTAGTTCCGTTTGGCGCCGGAGGTGGGGAGCGACACCTACCTGTACTTCCGGGCGCCGCCACCGTCTGACTCGGCGCCGCGAGGGAGGAAGGGGGTCCGCCATCTTACGCGCCGCGTGGCAGCTGCGGGAAGCGAGGTGATTTGGAGCGGGGAGGGGGGAGAGGTGATTTGGAGCGGGGAGAGGTGATTTGGAGCGGGGAGAGGTGATTTGGAGCGGGGAGAGGTGATGCCGCTGGGGAGGGGGAAGAGGTGATGCCGCTGGGGAGGGGGAAGAGGTGATGCCGCTGGGGAGGGGGAAGAGGTGATGCCGCTGGGGAGGGGGAAGAGGTGATGCCGCTGGGGAGGGGGAAGAGGTGATGCCGCTGGGGAGGGGGAAGAGGTGATGCCGCTGGGGAGGGGGAAGAGGTGATGCCGCTGGGGAGGGGGAAGAGGTGATGCCGCTGGGGAGGGGGAAGAGGTGATGCCGCTGGGGAGGGGGAAGAGGTGATTTGGAGAGGGGAGAGGTGTGTGTGTGTGTGTGTGTGTGTGTGTGTGTGTGTGTGTGTGTGTGTGTGTGTGTGTGTGTGTGTGTGTGTGTGTGTGTTATTTATTTTTTTGGACCTTTGGCCCGTCACTCCGCCTCAGGCCAATGAGAGGTGTGGGGGGCGGGCCAAGGGGGTGGTGTGAGTGTGTGAGGCCAATGAGAGGTGTGCGGGGGCGGGCGGGCCAAGGGACCAATGAGATTGCCGCTAGGGACACCGGACATCCAGCAGGCAGGCATGCATGCAGGCAGGCAGGCAAACATACAGTGCTTTCACTAATATAGTATAAGATTTGGATACATTTTTTAGCTGTATGTTTTATTTTCCTTACCATTGTAACTACAATTTCTGTCGCACAGGAGTTCCTGCTCTGGGTTGAGAAAACATCACCGCCACTAAATTCATGAATTATTTGAAAATGCACTAAAGCCTTCTTTTTCAGCTGCCTTATCTTAATCATTTTCGGGTTATCCGGTGTACAGGAAAAGCAAAAAGCTGCCTGATAAAAATTATATTGCTCAAACCACAGCTGACCTTTTTTCCATGTTCAATTAAAACTGTGATATAAACACCAGGTGGCCTTTTGGCCTCTATTCTTTTTGTGACCATGTGTTTGTTTTTGTTGATTACTTCTCTTGCTTTGATGTCTCCCATATGTCAGACATGTACGAAATACTGATAACCAACTAAACTTAAGTTCTGAAATCCCATCTGTTTTTACTTCTATATGTGAATGTGGGACGAGTCAATTTTACACACTTGTGGTATCCTGTTTGGCTATAAATAACTGTATCCTTAACTGAGTGCTTTTAGTGTAGTGCAATGAATAAAGTTTAGTGTAGTGCAATGAATAAAGTTATCATGGGGCACTACCCCATGATAACCACTTTAATTGTTATTTTATTATATGATGATATTCAATTGCTAAACAAACACAATAACAAACATAACAGGGTATAGAAATTTGGTTAAAAAGGCCCTGTCCACTAGTGCCACCTTACACACCCATATAGATTCGCCCCCTGTCTCCCTTCCGCTCTCCCGATCCAAAGTATAGATAGATATAGATATGGATAGGGACTATTTAAGACCAAGTCATAAATCTCATACTACACAAGGGGGGGGGGGGCGGGGGGAGTGTTAGGTTTCAGTCACAGATAACATTCCTACAGTATATGCACTGTTAAGTTTAACCTTGCCTGCTTTATTCAATGTACTGTACCATCGCCGGAAGAAGAGATCAGTGTATCTCGAAAGCTCGCACAAATAAAAGCAATTTGTTAGTCACAGAATGGTATCGTCTATTCATTTTTTTATATATATATATATATATATATATATATATATATATATATATATATATATATATATATATATATATATATATATAGTTCTTCAGTATTAGGTGATACCTTTTTTATTGGACTAACAATTTATGTCATAGGACAAGCTTTCGAGAGTTCTCCTCTCTTCTTCAGGTCAGCAATACATATATATATATTTGCATATATATATATATATATATATGCAAATACAACTGTATGCTCATCTGCATGTCTTAGGCAGGTCTGCAACCCCGCCTTTCCCCATTATCACCCAGCATACAGCACTTCCACTGCAGCAAGGGATTCTGGGAAATTACATGCAAATGAGCACACAGTGTCACTTTTTGCCTCAATAACCATTTTTAACATGGTTCCCTATAGGCTTAAGCTTGCTGCATGGTCACAGCTTTGAGCACAGCCAGGGTTAAAGTGCAATGGGATATTAATCATTACAACAAAGTCCAGGTCAGTTGAAAAAAGGGAATAGGGTAGATGGCCCAAATAATTCCTGGGGTCTGAGCTGCTTCTGTGGAATAAACCAAGTTCCAGGGGATCCAAAAAGCAGAAGCACATGCCCCATAGTGTATTACTGTTTAATACATGTATTATGTTGATGGAAACCTTTAAAAATGCACACTCGCAAACAAATAAAGGTGTTAAAATCGCATAGTAGAAAAATCTGATAACAGGTAGGAATCTCTGCTGTGCTGTGGCTGCCGGAGCACACTGGAACCAGGATGAATCACCTCCATAGGGCTAAGTTGTGATGTTATTCCGTGTCCCAAGGGAAGGGCTCCAGTGGCGCCGTGAAAAAGAGCCTTCGGTGTTCAGCACCTGATGTGCGCACCGACAAACAGCCGAGAAGGGATTCCCATGTTGCCTGTGATCGGGGGTGGGGCAAGACGCAGCACGTCAAATTATGTCACTACCGGAGCCACCAATCAGAACAGCTCTACGCGCTTTGTCGCTGGTACGGAACTTCCTCAGGAGATTACCTTTACATACTGTATGCAAGATGTTTTATTTTTCAAGTAAACATACTTCTTTAGATAGACTTTGAGGTGCAAACCAAGTGACCCCCAACATAAAATTGCATACAGCAGCCTCCTCCCATCTGTTTCTGCCCTCAAAATACACCTGATACAAATATGAGGTTGGATTCGATGTGGTAATGACTTCCCAGTCCAGCATTCAGTAGCACCTTTTTTTATTGTACCCCGTCATCTGTCTTGCAAGCTGTAGCCTCCTGCTTTCTACTGTATAATCAGCTCAGATCATGTATTTTTTTTTATTTTTTCCCCCATACACAGATTTCAACAACTTTGCCTTCTAGTGCAGTCCTCTTCTGCCAGGCTAGGAATGTGCTACCTGACCATAGGAGCTGGTAACACTCCAATGCATACTGACACCGTATTGCTTACTGGACGTAGTTATTAGTCATCAGAGAATTCAATTTCGCTTATAATAATCCATTATTTAATTAAAAAAAAAAATATACAAACATCTGAGTTAATTTAGGTACATATATTTGTGGGATATGTATCAAAGACCTCTGACTGCAAAATTAGGGCAAAAGTAGAGCAGAAAATAGCCCCAGATGTACTAAAGAAAAGGAATCCCATTAAAGGCAATGGGATTATTCCATTCATAAAACTCGCAGTTTCTTTTTTCTTTTTGCGCTCCATGACATACTAATCTCTATTAAATATCCCATATTCTGCACGGTGGTGTTTGTGTACATCAGGAACAGCTTGAACACCATGACATTGCAATGCTATTTTCTCCAGGATAGCAGAAAAATGTCTTTACAAAAGTAATAGAAGTTCACAAGCGGGTTTAGTGCTCAATCTGGACACATGCAGAAAGTGACAAGACGTCAAGGGGACGAGACCAAGTCAAAAGCCTTCTCACCAGAGAAGACCACGCCAGGGTGTAATATCCGGAGAAGACGACAATTTTAGAGAGTAATCCGAGACTACTTATTTCCAAAACTTAGATCCTGAAATAATTACTTTTATCTTAACTTTGTCATGATTGTAGCATTACAGCTTGGGCATCCATAAAATAAGCTTTACAGGTATTCCGAGCAAATACATTTATCCTACTAGTTTTCTCCTATTTCTTAGATGCATTTTCACATCAAGACATAATTTTCCGGTCACCCTTTTGTTCAGACATATATCTCTTTGGAGAACTTTTCTGCTTAGTGACCTCCATTTATGAAATAAATTGTTCTGTGTACACTGTAAATGAATGTTGGTAGTGTCCGTTATCAGCAATTTAAATTGTAAGCTCTGTGGAGCACTGATAACAACTCAATTTGTGCTTGCGAACACAATATGTTATTCTTTCTATTTGCAGAGTTCAGTGTGCTTGCATTGCGTTATTTATATTTGCAGAGACATCACAGTTGTTACTCTGCCACAAATTAAAATGCAATCCAATGTCATTAAGTATGTACTTGCACAGAGAGAATATCTGATAGCATGCAAATGTCACGAGGAGCCAAGGGTGATCTCTACAACCAGATGTATGCACTCTAAAATCTGTTATTTATGAGTCCCAAATGTTATGTAAATATCGAACTGAACGCAAATCACTTTGTATTTAACTTGCTGTAGTGAGAAATGGGAAGAGAAACAGACACAATAGGCATAACCCAAGTGTTGGTTTAGATGAGATGTGCCCTGAGATTCCTTCCCTCCTGTTTCCTTTCTCTGTAGTTGTCTCACAGATGTGAAACAGCTATTCTGAACCATTCCATTCCCATTGTGGTACAAAGGAGTACCATGGTAAAGGCAAACACCAGTTAAAAGGAGGGAGGGGGGGGGGGGGGAAGAATTAGCTGTAACCCCTTTGCTGTGAGAGGACATATCAATTGATAGTGATTTTGTATTTTAGTTTTTATTTACTATATCAGAAGTATTTTATACCAAGTGCCCTCTGCATGATGGAATCCTAGAAGCACTTTTAAATCCATCTAATCTGGACTACAGTATTCAAAATTGGAAGGGGTGAAAGTAACACTAATGTAGCACCACTTTGGGAATATAGTACTACTTTACAGTACCTAAGGGCCCTAGAGGGTTAAGTGGAGGTATAGCGATTTCACCTGAGAGCAAGTTTAAGATCATAGATACAACAATATATTCTGGGGCTTCTATATATTGTCCAAATATCAAATAATATATATTGTGGATCAAACCATACAGTATGTGTAAATCCAATGAAGTGAGTCCAAATGGTGCTTCCGATGATCTTGATGTTGTTCTCAGGACATGTGGGAAACAAACACATAAAAGATCATAGTGTATACTGCTGGAGAATACAATAACTAAAAAAACATTCTAACTTGATAAGACTTACAGACCAACTAACTAGACAGACATATACACATTCAATGACTAAAACAGTTACGTTAGATAAGACCATTTAATTAACAATTAATAAAAATGATATTAAAAAAAGCTGAGTAGCACAATGGAAAAACGTGGCAATCCTGATCATCCGATGGAGGGTAAAACTGAAACCCTACTCGCGAGAAGCAGGGCAAAATCAGGCACATGTGACACCGTTGCTGTCCGATCGGTGGCAGAGCTGATATTCGCAGGAAATCTAATGCCTCCTGTACTTTGGTACGGTGCTCTCCGGTGTGCAGTATGCTCCGATTAAGCGTGGATAGCCGGAAATGCTTCACCCAGACTGCCTGTCCGTGCATGTGAGATCGCGTGCACGCCTCCAAGGACCAGCTAACTTGAGGAAACTGACCTCTGACCCTACGCGTTTGTGAGTCACTTTAGGGGTATGCGGAGTATTGAAGTCCATTTCTAAATATATAGCCTCAGTTATGTATGGGTTACGGGAGATGTTACTTTCTGTACACCGTCATAGACCATCAGCTTGGGTGCCAAGCCATCAAGGGAACATTAGATTCAGATACCCACCTGGCCCCGGCTCTCAAATCCTTCATATTGGATAGCATTCAATTTATACTCGCTCACAACTATTTTTTGCTTTAATTTACAGTATTATCTTCAGGTGTGCGGTACGGCCATGGGAACCAGGTTCATATATAATCTCCAATTGCAAGGCGACACTCTGTACAGAATGGATACCCACTGATATGTATACAGCAATTAGCCTATTAATAATATCTATTTACTGTTTGTTGGATTATATGTTTAGAATTTATGTAATCTAGGTCATTTGTTATGTATGTTTTGTAATTGTGTTTGTTTGGTTATGCAGATTTGTAATGGTAGCCCTAATTTACTCCTAACGGAGAACCAATCATGAAAATTGGGCGGGACACTGAGGATATATGTTTAGAAATGGACTTCAATATAACACATACCCCTGAGGAAGTGGCACAAGTCACGAAACGTGTAGGGTCAGGTCAGTTCCCTCACGTTAGCTGGTTCTTGGAGGCGTGCACGCGATCTCGCATGCTCTGACAGGCAGTCTGGGTGAAGCACTTCCGGCTATCCACGCTCAATTTGAGCATACTACACACCGGAGAGCACGGCACCAAATTACAGGAGGCATTGGATTTCCTACGAATGTCAGCTCTGCCACCGATCGGACAGCAACTGTCACATGTGCCCGATTTTGCCCTGCTTCTCATGAGTAGGGTTTCAGTTTTATCCCCATCAGATGATCAGCAGTGCCACGTTTTTTACAGTGTGCTACTCAGCAATTTTAATAGAATTTGTACTAATTGTTTACTAAATGATCCAGCTTAACTGTTGTCATTGTTTGTATATACAGGCATACCCCGCTTTAAGTACACTCACTTTAAGTACACTCGCGAGTAAGTACATATCGCCCAATAGGCAAACGGCAGCTCACGCATGCGCCTGTCATCACATCCTGA
Source organism: Ascaphus truei (assembly GCF_040206685.1). Classification (NCBI taxonomy): domain Eukaryota; kingdom Metazoa; phylum Chordata; class Amphibia; order Anura; family Ascaphidae; genus Ascaphus; species Ascaphus truei. Next base: position 407,928,043 of record NC_134483.1, on the reverse strand, counting down.
ACAGCAATACCGTCTCCCTACCTGTACCGAAGCTGTGCGCAAGCGGGGAGACTATAGAGCCTGTTACAAATGCGTTATTTACATCAGTTATGCACGTATATGACGATTGCCGTACAGTACATGCATCGATAAGTGGGAAAAGGTAGTGCTTCACTTTAAGTACATTTTCGCTTTACATACATGCTCCGGTCCCATTGCGTACGTTAATGCGGGGTATGCCTGTATGTCTGTCAAGTTTGTTGGCCTGCCAGTCTGTTATCAAGTTAGAATGTTTTTTTTAGTTATTGTATTCTCCAACAGTATACATTATGATCTGTTTTGTTTCCCACTTGTCCTGAGAACATCATCAAGATCATCTGAAGAACCATTTGGACTCCCTTCATTGGACTTGCACATATGGTTTGATCCACAATATATATTGTTTGATATTTGGACAATATATAGAAGTGCCAGAATATATTGTTGTATCTGTGTTTCTGATTTGCATTAGTCAGTATTGTTCCTAGGCAGCATCATTTATATACAATCACTAGTATTCACATTGGTGAATACAATAGTAATTACCTCACTGTCATTTAGAAGTACACTGAAGGTACGAGTTTATAACTCTCTAGCCCAATTGAGCATTAGCACTCTAGCACAACTCCTTTTTTTTTTTTAACACTAAGTTTAAGATCATGCTAACTCAAATCCATCCAATATGCTGCTGCCAGACTCGTCTACCTCACTCACGTTCCACTATGCAAATCCCTACACTGGCTTCCCATATCCTATAGAATTAAATAAAAATTCTGAGCTTTTCTTCCAACTCTCTCAATGAAAATACCGGGTGGGTTAAATGATATAATAGAGCTTAACCCTTTTCTTAGATAACTGCCCTACTCGGTAATTGAAAATATGTCAGTGAAAATATATATCTGTTTTAATATATAGGAACTAATGGTGTGTTCTGAGGTTAGCAATTTTTAATGTTATTTTAAAACAATTTTAATAGACTGTCAGGGTGATTTGTCACCTTAAAATTACATTTATTTATTTAATAAATTATAATATTTAAGTGGTTGGCCTATCTATGCTTTTCTAATATAAGTAAATATTGTGAGTAGTTGAATTTTAGCATAGATATAATTAACATGGTCAACAATAATAAATAAACTAAGTAGATTTAATGGGGTCTATGTGAATATGTATATTTTTATGGGGTAGAGCAGTAGAATGGAAGAGTGAGTGAGTGTGTCAGTATGAGTGAGAGTCAGGGTGAGTATGAGAGTGATTAGGAGAGAAAGATGAGTGGGAGGGGATGTCTGTATGAGTGATTGATCAATAGGGAGTAAGTTGGTGTAGGTGTGTGATAATAGGTATAAGAGTATGATTGATGCTGTTTTTATGGTTAGACATAGTTTATGAATTTTAGTATGAGATACAGTATGTATAATATGTATCATGTGTTTTTAAGTGGTTGTAATATGTTGTTATGTTAGTACTATGGTTAAGTGTTATCTGTGACAATAACTATCAGAGCAATTTGTTTTAAATGTGTACACATGTTTTTAACAATGGGGTTGATTAGAGGTGTTTGCCTGTATATTAGGGACACATCCCGACATGCCCCACCATTTCCTGATGAAGTGCTAATTTGCGCGAAATGTGTAGAGGATTGCTGCAGTGTCCACAACCTTGATACACATTTGTTGTGAGACCTAGTCTGGAATTGGATCCTTCCTTAAGACGTTCCTTAAAGACGTTTTTCCATTGAGAGTACAGCCTTAGCCAAGCTGCACACTCTCGCGAGATAGCCCGCCTGACTTTACAACAACTCACAGAGTTCACTTCCGGTTTGCTATCCGGCGGTAATCCGAGGGGTGTCGAGGAGAGAGGCTCACGTGGAACTCGTAGTGGTAGCGTTGGAAGTGTGAGGGGTCCTTACTGTTTGTGTCGTAATTAATTGTACGTTTCTATGTTACAAGTGTACTAGTAAATGTGGAACATTTCCAAACGTCCTGCCCTCTGCGCTCCTACTTTTTTGTTTTTTGTATGATATATGTCCCGGCTGATTACCGGAGAGCCTTGGAGCTGCGGGAGGAAGAGGGCCTGGCAGACAGTTTGAAGTGGACGAACGAGCGCTGTCTCGTATATCTGTGGAACTCTCTCAATTATGCTGTCCCCCTTTACAGCTGTGGTCTCCTCTAAATAACCGAGAAGCTTACAATTAGACTATAAGCTCCTCGGAGCAGGGACTCTTCTTCCTTAATGTTACTTTTATGCCTGTAGCACTTATTCCCATGACCTGTTACAGTATTTATATTATCTGTTATTTATTTGATTACCACATGTATTACCACTGTGAAGCGCTATGTACATTAATGGCGCTATATAAATAAAGACATACAATACAACAACCCCCTCCGTTCTGCCCAATACTCCTCTAATCGACCACCGCATCTCCTCTCCCTCCCACCTACAAAACTTGTCCTGTGCTGCACCTTGTCTATAGGATTCCTAACTATGCACAATTAGACTCTCCCCCAGCATTCAAAAACTCCCTGAATACTAACCTTTTTTTAAAGGAAGCCTATGTGGTATCCTCCTTGCATACACAGCCCCCAACCCTTTTTGGACCAGCTGTTGCTGAACCAAACTCCATCCTGAAGCATACTCCATCCCACATTGAGCAGCCACTTTACCTTTTGTTTCAACATTGTCCCTTATTCCTTCTAAATTGTAAACGCTCAGGAGCAGGGCCCTCATTACCTTCTGTATCTGTTTGTGCTTGTTTGTCCTTATTTGGTATGTCCTTCTGTTTATGTATTTTATATCGTTCTGTTTTCCCATTGCACTGCGGAATATCTTGTCGGTTTCTAAATAAACGATAACAATGTTTAGGGCTGTTGTATTGTCACTTTTTTTGTATCGATTTGTGATTTCTAGACTTTTTGTCAAATTAGTAGCAAGTTTGCAACTGTGTATTGAGAACTAATGTTCTATTTATTTAATATTTGGATTCAGTAAATGAAGGCAGTCTAATTTATGGAAATTCTGGGGAAAATATAATATACATTTCATGTGTAAAAAGAATGTATAATTGACAATACTTGTTGGTGTTCCAAGGCTGTTACACATTAATTAAGAAACCTGAGTATCAGTTTCACTCGAAAATAAAGCTTCATATATGGATCTATGGTGGTGATGACATTGTGATTAGTCTGGCTGCTCTAAAACAGGAGTCTAAATGCCCTGCTAAGGTCACTTAAGTGAGGCTGCATTTGTATACCATTCATATTGGGAAACCACCACCCAAGTTAAGGGGTGTGTGTGTGTGTAAACCCCACCCCCTCCCTGCCTAAAGGGGTTACTAGCAGAGTTATTGTTTGGGAGGTCCCACCCTGGGTTGCTATGCGGCTCCAGACATCACGCAGGGGTATTTAAGGAGGGACTGTTCTTGAAGGTTAGGCTCAAAGAAAAGAGGAGCCACAGGGAGAGTAGACACCCATGTTCTTTAGGTAATAGTATAGACCAGGCCCCCATAATTTATTATGTTGTAGACAGAGATAGTAACCTTGTTAGTTAGGATCCATAGAGAAGACTAAGGCCAGGTCCCCAGTTGCCGCTGCGGCGCGTACCACACACCACAGCCCTCTATAGGGCAGGCCCCAGTGGCCGTGTGTGTGGGCGCGCAAAGCGCTGTGACGGGTATGCTGGCAGGGAAGACAAGAATTTTGGCTTCCCGTGCTGCGACATGGGCACGTGCTCAGCGGGCCGGCAATGGAAGGGCAGCTATGCCCCGCCATGGCCGCGTTCCCCATCATGGCCACACCCTCTCACGCATCCCATCGCTCCCCTACAGAACGCAGATCTTGGCTGTAATCTGTGCACGTGCCGCCAGGTGCGTGTGCAGCAGGGAGCACTGGGTCCCCTAGCCATTGGAGTCCAGTAGAATTGCTAAGCGAAACGGCATGCGACTGAAGGCCTCAGTAACAAGGATTCCTGGATGCATGTGGATCGGCTCTAACAGCGGATTTGCGTTGACATTCCTGTAGCCCTGGGTAAGTTTGGGCTATTGTTCTTTCTCCTCCTGTGCAGTAATACCAGGTAAGGGCAGGTTTGCCAGGAGTAATCATGGGTTTTACCCACACACTACAGTTTAGTGAGTCAGAGAAGGTAGTACTCAGGTTTTGTGTCAATCAGAGGCACATGGGTGGGCCTACTGGATCTGTACTTAATGAACTGCACTTCCTGAATTTAGTAGTGTCTCTACCTTTTGAAAGAGACTGGTCTACCCTATCTGGGCTGTGCAGGGCTCTGCCAGTTTGAGGCCCTCCCTTAGGGGAGCGGAGGGAGATCATTCCTTTTATCTTACCAGGAGATAAGAGAAGAGCACGGACAGCTTCTAGGGCCCCGACTAGGAGTGTTGTCCATGGACATCCTTTGGGTGACGGCCTGCTGATGTGTTGCTGATGCACATTGCTGTATGATGGGAAGTCTGCCACGCACTGAGACTGGAATCTATCAGGAAGAAGCTGAGAGAGATTGTCCTGCAGAGGTTCCTCCCTACAAGTCTGGGGATCTGCAAGAGATGATGGCGCTGTTGTAAGTACCTCTCATGTTCACCTCAGAAGCCTGTCCTGATATTCCCCATACCATCGCGGGAGATTCAGGGCCCCCTGTTGCCAGCAGCTTGGCACCACACTTTAGCCTGTAACCAGTGTAGCATTTCTCCTAGTATACCCCACATGAGATGGGGGGGTTTTGGGGGTGGGGGTGAGAAAGCAGGGTTACATTCCTCTCAGGCTGGAGTGGCAGTTACCATAAAAGGCAAGGTTTCGGGTTATATATACAGGACCCGCTAGCATCCCCAATGGGCCTAGTATTCCTGAGATAATGAGGAAAGATGTCACAAACCAACAAGGGGGGGCGGGGTGGGGCTCCGAGTCTTGGCACATTGAAGAAACAAAATATGTTCCTCCTTTCGAGTGTTAAGAGTGGGCACTGATGGAAGAACCATATTTATGTATGTCTGATGTAAAATACAGTGCAAAGTTGTCACAATATGAATGAGCGGTCCCTGTGCTTGGCCACAAATAAATGACAGTTGTATATAAAAGTTAGTGCCGCTCATTATTATACTGTACCTCCTTGCTACCTCATCACCCAGCCGCCAGAATCCCAGCACCCTGAATGAAGGTATGTCATGCGGAGTAGCCATATTCATATCCCACTGATGTAACCTCCCTTAAAAGCTGTGCAGGGAGGGATGTATATATTCTCCTACTCCAGCATTTTGGCGGAATTTGCCATTTTTCCGCTGGTACATCATCATATATTACAATTTAAAGAAGGATATTCCCTTTCTAACTTCTGGAAGTGGTACAGCATTCAGCTTTTTTTGTGTCTGAAATTCAACATTTACAAGCGAGGACTAAAACTGGTGCCCCAGTGTTTTCTTCAAGCAGATAATAAACACCTGCATGTTACATATTATCTAAAGGTTTCGTCCTCCTATTGACAATTGCTTTCACCTCAGGCTGGATTCCTATAGCTTTCTCCGCACACATTTATAATTCAATTTGTTTTTCTTATATTCATGTTGGCATTAATATATATATATATATATTTTCATTTTGCAAGTGAGTTATTAGGTCAACTTAATAAAATTGCTAATTCCATTATTAATTAGAGCGTGCGCTTCATTTTTTTTTTTAGTTCACCTCTGGATGTGGTTTATCCTTTGAGAAGCTACCCTTCCCCCGCTGCTTATTTATTCAATTTGCTACCGATATCACAATTGGTATTTTGTTTATTAATATATTGTTTATTTATCAAGAACATTTATTGAGGTTTATTATTAATCACAATGTATTAAAACACTATACTATTTATATGTATACATATACTTTTCACATTATATTCATTATATAGAGAAGCGTGCTGATTTTTTTTTCTTTTTTGTGTGAGATAGATATACAGTAGCTACTGTGTGTGTGTGTGTGTGTGTATATAATTATACTCCCTGTAACTAGAAGGTACTCCTAGTTTAATCCTCTCATCCCATTTTTATCAGATTACTAGACTTCAAGCACAAAGCTGTAGTGTTGACCACTCATGTACACAGATGTGACCAAAGGATTACATTTTGAACTTCATATTTTCAAGCTTAATAAAAGTGCTGATTTCAAAGCTGACTGACATATAGCTTTGCACTGCCATAGACCTACTTCCAGTAAACCATCGTCCACGTCCTTCCTTTTAGGTGTGTGTGCACATGCTGTACACATCTACTTCAGACTTGTCACTATATTTGACATACATTTTGCCATCTCTTTTGCTGCGTGTTTATGAACGCACATGAAGCAGTGGATAATGAGAAAAAGATTTCGGTGGTAGCATTTCACCAGACGGCAGACGTGCGGGTAAAATAAATAGAAATGTCAGGATCCTACTTGCAGGTTGTGGTGTTGCAATGAAATTTTGGTGACTCATGAAATCATGGATATTAAAATGTGAAAAGCTATGCTCTTTTTTTTTTGTAGTTTATTTTATATTTTTGGCTCCCTTTACCCTTGTTACCTCTGAAGCGATGATTACTGAGGCAGTGCTACAGTGGAGAGATTCGTATTTACCACTTGCAGTTCTTGGAGCCGACTTCTAAAATAATAATTTTCCATTCTGTTTTTAGTAGCTGTATTAGAGATGGAATGAGTAACACATACAGAGCACAAGGAAGGTTATAGAAAGATCCACTGCTGTTAAATAGGGTTGCCAGGTGGCGTCTCCAAATATACTGGACCCAATGGTGAAAGGTGCGTCAGGTCACTGACCAGGGAGGAAAATACCGGACACATACATGTTCAGTATTACAGTACCTCTCATTTTTTACTGGACAGAGTATCCAAATGCAGGACAGTCCAGTTCAATACCGGACACCTGGCAACCCTAGCTGTTAAATATAGTCATGTTACGGTGTATTCACAGACTCCTTATCTGACAATAACAAAGGGAGTGGAGTTATGAGAGTTGCCACCCCTGTAATTGTGTAGGGTAACACACAACTACTCACTTACTGACTCTTATTTCACTATGACATGCTCACAAAATAACCTAAACTGTGATGCTAGCAATACATATGTTAAGTTTTGAGTACAAATATCAGAATTCATTTGAGAGGGTTGTTGTACCAATAACACTGGAATTCTCTTATTTCAATCTCACGACCTCTTGAGGAGTCTAGTGTAGCCAGGCTCCCTTCTGGTGTTCGGTTCCCGGGGTACTCCGTGCTTACCTCCGCCGCAGCGGGAGACATTGCTGGCGGGTGGAGTGTTGCAGCGGGGAGTGAGCGCGTCGCCACGGCTCGCTCTGGGATCCTACTGAGGGCGCTTCCATCTTGGAGGTTATCGCGCATGCGCGGATGTTGCGGATGCACTGGAAGTTGCAGCGGGTATTAGAGGTGGCGCACGCGGCGCCAAGGTTAACGGGGGTCCGCGGGGACTAAAAGACCCACAGTGCTCAGGGGCAGAAGCATCACGTGACGCCAGTGAGCCAATAGGGTTCCCAGAAGCCCCTGCTCAGGGATAGGGACACTTCGCGTGCTTGGGAAGCACATCAGTCAGCACCAGGAGAGGCAGGTTGTAGGTTGTGAGTGTGCAGGGGTCAGTGACCCTCTGCTCTAGGCCAGAATCCCCCTAGGCCCCAGTTAAGGCCCTGAGTCACTATCAGTGTGTGGTTGCTGTAGGGAAAAAGGCCATAAGTAGGGACCTTGCCCTGTTGGTGAATAGTGACAGTTAGGGACACAGCTGCTGTGCTGAGTATCCTGCTCTTCCTAGTCTGGGACCAGACTATTGGGCTGCGGTAAAGAATCGCTCTACGTGGAGGCACTCCCTCGTGGTGGCGGCTCGTCGCGGAGGATATTGTGAGGGTCGGCGGACTCTTGGCTTCTTCGCTAAGTGCGCCCGGGTGTGGATACACCCGGCAGGTACCTTTCATTCATCACAGTGCACCACCAGTTCCATACAGTACAGGCGCTGATCACGCCTAGAGGGGTGTGCTCCTTTGGGGACTCTGGGTACACGGTGTGGGGTGAAGGCCCTGCGAGGCGACCGGGCAGTTGTATTATTAGTGATACCGAGTGACACCGTTGCTAATGTTATTGTTCTGTTCTGCATATGCAGTAAACTGTGTGTATATGTATGTATGTATATATAGTGTAAGTGGTTACTGTATGTGGTTCCTGTGTCAGGGGTTATTCTACCCACTAGAATCCCTGCACAGGTGGAGGCGCTGTAAGTATCGTGTCAGGAAACACCCTAGGCTTCCAGTGGCGGAGGTTCAGGCCTCCTGTGAGCCTATCGGGTATTGCACCATACACGGTAACACAGGTATATTCCCGCACATGGTCCCTATCTGCGATTTGGGGGGCGGGGGGAGGGAGAAAGTGTGTTGCACTGGTATGTGGCAACGTATTAGGCATTCTGTTTTTATTATTTTATTTTATGTAAAGGTCTGCATATATATTGTATTGTATGTTTTTGTATCATTCCTTTTCTGCAAACAAGCACTGTACAGTTTTTGTATATTTAAATAAAAAATGTAGTCTTGATTGCGCTAATTGAACCTTGTACTAATATATATAAAATAAACAGGGCGTTATGTATAAAAGTCCCTCTACATAATAAGGGCAAAAGTACAGCAATAAATTGCACCAGATTTACCACCAAAAATTAATTCCGTTGAAGAAATTGCATTTTTGGATTGATAAATCTGTTACAGTTTATTTCTTGTACTTTTGCCCTGATTATGCAGCCGAAAGACTTTATCCCGTACGGGTAGAGAGAGATCTATTGATAAATATGAAAAGTGCGCTTTGAAAAAGACCCAAACTACAGTATAACTGATGACAATTTTTAAAATGATCTAGCAATAAAAAGTGGACACAAAAAAAAGGTGTTACAAGTGAAAACACCCATGAAAGTGTTGAACATAGATCATAAATAATCAGTGTGGAACGACGTGTATATGAAAATAAATATGTGAAAGATAACTACAGGCCGAGTTATGTAAAACTTCATCTGTCAGCAGAAATATCTAGAACACTAAATGAAAAAATAAACAATATACCAACGCAAAAAAATATATATCTAAAAAGTCACTGATCTCCTAAAAAAACAAAAACAATTAAGACAATCCAACAACAGATGGATGTTCCTCTTTTGTTTCTTGGTCAGACAATGCATCTTCCTTAATCCGGGATCTCCCAACCTAGTGTGAGACATGTAAAAAATGAAAAGCAGAAGGAGCGCAAAAATCCACCCTAGCGTGACACTGTTTTCACAAAAGGTTTAATGCCCTGGAGCTCATCAGATAACATGCAGAGTGTTTTTATAGTTAATTTAAGCTGGTTTCCTGTGTAAGCGTGTCAAGTAGTGTCTCTGTGCCCCGCTGTATCACACCGATGTAATTTTCCAAGGAAGCTGGGCAGGGAGGGTTATATAAAAATAGCGGATATATATACAGCTAAACCCCGTTATAACGCGGTCCTCGGGGTCCACCCCGAGACCACCGCGTTACTAACGGGGTCACGCTAATTAAAAAAAAAAAAATGGCCGCCGCATCAGTGCATATTTACCCCGCGGTCCCGGCTTCCCCCTGTCACCGCGTGACAGGAGATGGGAGGGGGGATTCCCCTCCGGCTTCAGCTTCCCCTGTCACCGCGGGACAGGAGATGGGAGGGGGGATTCCCCTCCGGCTTCAGCTTCTCCTGTCACCGCGGGACAGGAGATGGGAGGGGGGATCCGCTTCCCCTGTCACCGCGGGACAGGAGATGGGAGGGGGGATGCCCCTCCGGCTTCAGCTTCCCCTGTCACCGCGGGACAGGAGATGGGAGGGGGGATGCCCCTCCGGCTTCCGCTTCCCCTGTCACCGCGTGACAGGAGATGGGAGGGGGAATTCCTCTCCGGTCCGGCTCCCCCCTGCCGCAGCACAGGGCCCTCGCGCCGCAATACAGGGCCCCCTGGCCC
>NC_134483.1:407868036-407913036 GCF_040206685.1 Ascaphus truei | reverse complement strand
CTGCCAGAGATGATGAATGGGGCTAGAATCTTCTTTGGCATGAGGAAGCCGCTTTACAGCATATCAAGCAACATTGGCAGGAGAATAAGAGGTTAGTCTTACACCTTTTTGACAAAGACATTTGCTTCCAAAGGCAGTAGTTACTTTCAAATCATTAAGTGAACGTTAGACGAATTTCTAAAGGATAGGCAGGTCTTGTTAAGATGTTGTTTTTACAGGGTATGCTTACAAACTTGATGTAGAGATCAGTTATGATGCACCCTGTGCCAGAGCTTGTTCTGGATCTGGAATGGGTAATCCAGCAGCAATATGATTATCACTCTGAATGGTTCTACCTTCAACTTGGACTGTGCTATTTGCAATAACATGACTTCACACCTTCCCCTCATCGATTACCACATGATCGGTGATAATGTTCCTGTACAACTCTGCAGATGCCAAAAAACTAAATATACTACAGGAGTTTGTGGAAAATGGCATTTATAAATATCCTGTAACGGCTGTGCAAATTCTAAAGGTGAACCTATTTGATGATATCCCAATGACTGGATGGCAAGCTGTATTAAAATCAATCCTTTCTAATCCATGTGGCTCAAAGTTGTTAACACAATGGTATGAACTACTCATGGGTTAACCGCTTGACACCATATTTATAGACGGCCAAATGGGCTAGTCCTGCCTTTAAATATTTTCCTTTTTAGTGCTATGTAACCGATCTCTTTTATATAAAGAAGTGTTGCTTTTATCTTTTAGGGCACTATCGGCTTGTAACACTATGATAAAATGTATTGCACGTTCCTCTTGCAACATAGGGGTTAATTAATTCATTATGCATGCCTTGTTCTGCGGAAACATCTCTTCTTCCACTGCGCCTTTGCTCAAGGCACACACACCCTACATCACAGGCATATTATCATATCAAAGCATGATCCCAGTTCTCCCAGTGGGTGACAGCAGTTGGAGAGATTTGCTGTCCTACTGTACATTAAAAAGTTGGCAGCGACGTGACCAAACCTCCTGTACTGTACCTTACCAATGAGTTTTCTTTTTGAATTGTCTGAACATGCTAGCGTGGCATTCTTTAGTCGAATTGCAGCCAAATTGGTGTGTAATTACAACGTACAAGTGGCTTGACACATTCTAGAAAATGTGCAAGGTACAAACAGAAGAGAACAGACAGGTTGTTTATCTGGGGCTATGCTCAGCTTTCTTTTTACATGTTCTAGCACTCCATTCCAAAACAATTATTTAAAGGCTATTATTTTAAGTTGCTTAGAACTGCCATAAGCTACAGTGTTCCTTGCCACTTTCAAGCAGTCACTTTCACAGCAAATCAACATCGTATAGTAATGCTTTTAGAAAGGTGTTGTGGTTTTATGGCTGGAACTAAAAATATTTCCAGGCGTAGGCTGGCTCTTCACAAAGTCGCATACTGTAGCTCTATATTACGGTATGACATTTCAAAAATGATGTACACAACTCTTGGGCTTGAGGTTCATAGGACCCTCCTTGCATCTCACAACTTCATAACTGATTTGTTAATTCGTTGTCTTATTTATTATCTTTGTTTAGAAATGTTTTGAATTCTTATTTTAGGTGCATTTTATTGGTTAGACAGTTATATATGTAGCCAGGTCACCTGTTTCCCCTTTCGACCTCCTAGGGAGCCTCCGTGGCCAGGAGAGATGCCGGGTGCTGCCGGAGGCCAGCGGCAGACCCGACGGCCATCCCAGGGGGGGGGGCCGTTGCAGGGAGCGGTGCTCTGTCTCCGCGAGCGGGCCGGTTGCCGGGGACGCGATCGGGCCGTTGCTAAGGCCGCGGTCGCGTCTCTAAGGTCCCGGCGGCCGGCGAAGAGAGCGCCGCCATTACTCCACCACTCGCGCATGCGCAGTGATCGCGCGAGTGTAGGAGCCAGCCAGGAGAGTCGCGCGAGAGGTAGGGAGAGATTGCGGCGGCCATTAGGGGTTAGTGCAGGTGTAGGAAAGGCACGCACGCGGCCCCAATGTTATTACAGGCGCCCAGGGACTACAATTCCCATAGTGCTTAGCGAGGGAGGCACCAGGTGCCTCATAGGAGCCAATAGGGCTGCAGGATAGTCAGGAGAGCAAGTGGATACATTTCGCGGGCAGAGAGCCTGCGAGTCAGTCAGAGTCAGGAGCCCAAGGAAGGAGGTAGGGTGCAGGAGCCGGGGACTCCCTGCACTAGGCCAGCGGCCCTAAGGTCCAAGTTAGCCCTTATTCCCCCAGGTTAGTGAGTGTTGCCAGGGATAGTCTCAGAGAGGGACCCTGTCACTCATGGTAGTTAGAGCTGAGGAATAGTAAGGGACAGGGGGGGCCGAGTGTTAGTCTGCAGAGCGTTGCGGCAGGCGTTTAGGTGAAGTAAGTGGCACGAGACAGCTGGGGGTTCATAGCGGTAACCAGTCCGGGGAGCCATAGCCCAGGGTCCGTGTTGCAAGTGGCGAGGCAACTGGGGGGGTTCATAGCGGTAACCAATCCGGGGAGCCATTGCCCAAGGGCGGCGTTGCGCGTAGTACGAGGCAACTGGGGGGTTCATAGCGGTAACCAATCCGGGGAGCCATGGCCCAGGGCCCGTATTATGAGTAGGGTGGGTACAAGACCTACCTATATAGGATAGGCAACCCCGAATGCCCTAGAAGTTGACCCTTAAGCCACTTAAGGATGCTGTGTTATAGGGACGCCTATAGTGCAGTATGTGTCATGTTGCTATTGTGTTAGTGAGGGACACAGCGGATGCTGCGGTTCCAGTGAAGGAGTTCGGACCCACGTTGGGGTCACAGAGAATATCGGCAGGATAGGATCAGACGGGTTCATCGCACGTCTGACCCTGTGTGAAGCGTTGCTGATCCGAGCACCGGAGTGCTCGGCAGGTATCTACAGTTCTAAGTGCACCAACGGGCCCTTAGTGTAACTGTGACTGCGCAGTCACCCACTGACTCTCTGCAAAAGTGCGGGACATTGGGTGGGGTTCTTTGGACATTGGGTGGGATCACCTGGTGTTGGGGAAGCGTCCTGCGCGACACAGTAGGTGTCTCCTCTAGAGAGGGACACAGGTTATATAAAGGTATTGCCGTGATATGTTATATTGCTTGTTAGTAAAGTCACTCGTTAATATATCTCCCCGTGTATGTGATTATTGTGTTGTCCTGCGAGGAACCACTCCCCCTCTGCTGGGAGCCATCGCAGGTGGAGGCGCTGCACCTATTGTAAGTGGTTGTCCATAGTATTGTAATTGCCCCAGGTTCCCCGCGGCGGAAGCTCAGCCCTCCTGTGAGCCAACAGGTAACGCACCACCCACACCTGGTAACACGTATGTTCTCCGCACCCACACCATATCTGCGATTGGGGGGGGGGAAACCCGTTACATATATCTAGTCAAAGTAACCTTGTACCTTATTTAAATCTACTGTACCTAAATGTGAAAAGTACTCGACTACACAGAATACCCCATATGTGCTCCGAGATGTAGGATAAGAAGGCTTTCAAATGTCCACTAAAGATTGGCATCTTCTCTTTCAAGAATATTTCCATATCTTGTAGGACTTTGGGTACTGTAGAAAAATAGAGAAGCACAACACCACTTCTGTGGTGCAGACATCTTTAATAAAACAAACAATAAAAAATAAATGGTAGGAAATATTATCAAGCCGCTCAGCTCAGGCAAGTGGTAGTCTGGAATGGCAACCCAAACCAATACTGCTAGTTAGCTATTGAATCTCAATACTCAAAGGCATTCCCTCTGCCACTGTCTCTCTGGGTTCCCGAGGAAAAAAGCCGGGCATAAAAACATTTGAGTTAGGGCCAGTGAAAGGCACCTGGAATATCTGTTCCAAAACAAAAGAGAACATCAAACTCTCATCGCCCGTATCCCAATTTACCCCTCTTTTCGATAACATTAATTTTCCCCAGGATGCGATACAAAACTTTTCAACCAATTTAAGAAGAAAAATATCTAAATGATCGCAGACTTCCTATGCAGTGGGAAGTTGAGTATTAAAGACCTCCGGGTCAAATGCAATGCTCCAGATCTTCACCAAGTATCTGCAAATCAGGCACTTTCTGTACAAAGTCTCTAAGAAACTCGAATTTCCGACTTTTGAGTCGCTTTGTAGAAAAGGGACCTATAAGAGTGGTCTGATTACCAAAATATGCCTAGGAATGGAAGCAGCAGAAAACACTCCATCACCATGGTTATATGGAGAAGTACAGGGAGATGGTGACAAGGAGCCAACACCGGGAATGTAACCAGGTTCCCCTGCTTCAAACTCCGTGCCAGTCCGTGTCTTTACTCACTGAGCCGCTCCTTCTCCCAAACCTAACTGCTGTTTTGACACCCTCCACTAATAAATTTGACAGAATCTGGGATCCATGGCTGGAAAGCTGAGCTGAGTTGAGTTGAGCTAAACAGAGTGATCTAGCCAAATGGCCATGCGGGGCTGGGTGGTCTATTAGGCCCCCTCCCCCTCTAAAACGAGTCGGTGGAGAACATGGCTAGAGACGGAACTCTACTGAATCTAGTTGAAATTCAACACCATTGTAATTCCAAATCTGTCCACTCAAATCACTATTTATATTTATACATGTACAATTTGGCCAATGTTTGCATGTATACCCTTGTGTTGGTTTTTTTACCATTATTATTGCCTTTCTGCATTAACAGTTTTATTTATGTTATAGTGTTATGTTGAGAAACTTAAATAAAATGTTTTGAAATAAAAAAAAAAATAGTAGAAAGTGCACTTGTGTTTTCTACTATTTTATTTTTTTATTGTTTGTACTATTAAAGGTGTCTGCACCATAGAAGTGGTGTTGTGCTTCTATTTTTCTACAGTACCCAAACTTATTCAGCTATACTATAAACAAATGATCAAATAATATGCAGACTACTGTTAATAAATGTATCTAGTCATCTAATCACTATTGTGTGATTTATTTTTAGATTTATAAAGCCCTTTTTTCACTTTTTTCTTTATATATGTTTTTTAAAGCACAATTGTACACTGCTGTGTGATTTATTAAAAAAAAAAAAGTTACCTAACCAGGAGCCTTTCCGAGCCCCTTTGTGGTGTCCGATTGTCCACGGACTCCCCAGCTTCCTTGCTCTGGCACTGGGCAGAATATGTGCCCATCAGACAGAAAATGGTGGTGTGGTGTGGTCTCGACACACCAGCCGATTAAAGAGCCTACTGTATGAGGTTGTTTTCTGTTGATGACCCCGTGGCCATGTTTATAATATTTTTGTGTCAAAACCAGATTAAAAAAATAACTTCTCGTTTTATGTCTGTATAACACTGCTTGGAAATCAATAAAAATTGAAGTGAAAAAAAATTAAGAATTACATATATGGGAACCAGGGGAACTCTGGATATCAGGGGACTATGAATGAGCTTGGGGAGACCTCTCCCACCCCCCCAGTTCATGCAAGGGTAAAAGAAAAGATCAATATGGGGGTACCTGCAGGTTTAACAAACCCCCTGATATCCTCTATAGAGATTCTTGCCTTTCTTGTTTTTATGATCTAACGCTCACTCCACAGGCTTTTTAAAAAAAAAAAAAAAACTTTTTATGAGAAACCATTTAAAACGATAAAAGAATGAAAATCGGAGTGTTTTTGTAATTTGCTCTTGAACAGTTCTTTGAAGGATTACACTTTTAAGCCCTTCCGTATTGAAGGGTTCTTATGAAAGCTCATGGCTTTTCAATATTTTGCAGCAATTAAAAGTGCCCTAACTGTTACAGTAGATAAGAAATTAAAGTAAAACAAATGTACTACACAGCTGCCTATATAATCATTGTCGCAGCATTTCAATTGCCGCATTTTTCACCTGAATTACTAAAGATCCTCTGAGGGGATTAATGAATATAGTGTATTTCAGAATGGTCACACTTACAATAACTGCTTTCATAATGTTTTTCTTCATATGTGAGTGAAAATGAGGTACTAGAAGGTGAGAAGTACATCATTTTATATACTGTATCTAGCTTCTATTGGAAATAATGAATCTCTTGTTCTGTAAACCTCTATGCAACTTCCGTGAACACACAAAGGTAGAAATTTGAAACGAATTTCCTTGTTTTTCGTTTAGGTAAGCGCGCTTGTGTTTGTATAGTATTATTATTATTATTATATTTGTTTTCTTTTTGTGATCAGCTGTCAGACACCTGAACAATAGTGATGCAAGGTCTGGTTGTAATGAATACAATCATTTCTGTAGTTACTGTACAATCACACTTTAATAATTTAGACAGTGTCAGGTAATACTGGAGCTGTCCAATTGTGTTTTTTCCCTTTGCTCTGGGGATACATTTCATAGATTTAACTATATGGATTTTACGGTGTGTGAAGCATTTACTGCTACTTAGTAATTGCTCTAAAAACTCTGTTGGACTTGTTCTTCTCAATGACGAAACACATCTGGGAATATTTGGAGCACACATTCGATAGCGATACATAATTTTTTTGTATTCATTTATCTCACTAAACATTGCATAAGGAGTCCAAGATGTTATAGTTACACCTAATTCGGAGACCTGAGATATAATTTAATGTGCTAAATCAGGGGTGCGCAAAGTTTTTAACCTCGGCTCCGGCATGGCAACGCGACATCACGTGACCCACGGCGTCATTTGACGCCTGTTACCATAGCGACGTGCCACCAAAGATCAGGTAGGAGAAGCTGCAGAGGCCTCGTGCGGTCCCCCCGGCATTTAATTTAAGTGCCCTGGGGGAGAGCGCATGACCTCTGCAGCCGCCTCGCCCCCCCTTTGCGCATCCCTGTGCTAAATCATGCAATTAAAAGTTAATTAAAAGCTACATCTCAACTACCAACATTCTCATTTGTGACATCTAAAAGTTTCCCAACCCGATATCTATCCCCTGCTCACCCTCTGCTTCTTTATCTTACATGTGCTCTTTCGCATGCTCTCTCTAACAGCAAATACAAATGTCACTTGTGAGCACATTGACATGTCTCAGACAGGTCTACAACCCTGCTTTCCCCCATTATATCCTAGCATACAGTGCTTCCACTGCAGCCAGGGATTCTGGGAAATGGCATGTAAACGAGCTCAGTGTCGTCCTTCATGTCCATATTAACATGGACTCCTATAAGCATATGCCTGCCATAATACTAGCTGTACATGAGTATCAAAAATGTAGTGTACTCCTTGATAGAGTGCCGCATAGCACGAAACGCGTAGGAGTGTTGTACTCTCTACCATTTTCTAATGCAGCTTGAATAAATCCTTTTTTATTGCCACATGACCTGCTTCTTGCCGCTGTGCACCACACACTACATTTTTTATACTCTTGGATTCCGAACGCGGTTGCACGCCTGAGGACCTGCAGGGGAACAGTGAGTACTCTTATATTTTATGGAACTCCCCAAGGAGAGGAGAATTGATGACGCCCTCACCAAAAATTTCCGGGGATCAATGTGTCAATATATGTGACATTGGAACTTGAGAACTGCATCCTTAACCATTTATATGTCCCCTGTATGGTTACCTCTGTATACATGAATGGACATTTAGGGACAAGGCATTTGAGCTCCTACAAAAACCTATACATACTAGCTGTACATGACCTGCTCTTCTGTCGCTCTCTTTACCTCTTTGCACTAACTGAAGCTTGGCTCTCCCACTCTGACTCTGCCCTGGAGGCAGCTCTGTAGTATATGTAACTGTGTCTTTAAAAAGGAGTAGCAGCATGTTAGATGCTAGGGTGTTCCTTGCGTGTCTTGTGTTTACAATTCAGTTGTGTAATGGCTGCAGACTCGACAACACTGTGTATTGTTCAGTTTACATGCATGTCCCACATACAACATGGTTCGGGAAATAACAGGTTCCTGTTATGCTGATATGTGTTCTTGAGAGACGACCAGAAGGTGTAACGCTAAACCACATACTTAACCAGCTCTAGTCTATGGCGGCCTTCCTCTCGCTCATTTCCTCCATGGCCACTTCCTGGATCTCGTCTCTATGAAAAACTGTTCCTTATCCAAATTCTCAATCCTGCTTTCTGACCATAACCTCATAAAATGCTCCCTCTCTCACATTCCTCACATACAACCCCCAACCCCTCCTTGTTATACTCGAAACCTGTATTGGGTCTGTAGATCACGGTTGTCTGTAATTAGTCCAGACCCATTCAATTTCACTTATGTAGCGGGTGTACCCCTGGGGTACGGCACTACTGGTACTGCGTTCACCTGTGAGGCTAACCTGAGTCCTGAGCCTCCGCCACTGGGAGCCTGGGGTATATACTTACACTCGGTGCAGCGCCTCCACTAATGAGGGATCCCAACGTAGTGGGAGTGTTCCCTTATCAGAATCCACATATGTAATACCACACGTGATTGGATAAATAGTATTTACTGATGAGCATAATAATCCTTAGCACATAACCAACATAGCATTTCTCTCCAAACACAGCATTTATATCATCACACATACAGAACTGAGTGTGTGCTTGGAATCAGTCCTGTATCACTTTAGTCCCTGATGCACCACTGTGCCAGGGCACTTAACCTCTTAGTGTCCACCAGCTAGGAAATCAGTGTGTGTGTGAGGGACAGCGCTTCCCTGTGTTGGGGCACGTTGGTGCACTTTAATATAATACCTCCCTGGTTATGGTCCTAACCAGGAGAATACTTGATGACTCTGCAACACCGCCACGTGATCCCATGCCGCACTGCACTGCTCTCTGAAGAAATGAATGAACACGCGGAGATCCACTGCACACTGTCTCTGCTATGGATCAGATACCACACCAGCACTCAGGCTGCACTGGTAATCAGGCAATGTCCTGCAGCATAACCTCTCTCAAGCTATATGAAAAGGTCCCTGCATTAAGGCCTTCCCTAAAACAGCACTCTCAGCCCCTCTACAGTGACTCAGGGAACTAACTGTGCCCTGGGGATTTACCTATGGCCTAATCCCTGGAGCACTGCTCCGTGGATCAAACCTGCAGCTTCAGGCACCTGATCTTCACTGACTGCTTCCTCTCCCAGCAGGCAATAGTCTTTCCTTCCTTCAGAAGCAATCCAGCCATCCTATTGGCTCTTGTAAGTCACCAGGCAGCTTCCTCCCGGAGCATCATGGGAGTTGCAGTCCTTGGGTTACTTGATTAACATTGCGGCCACGTGCACCTAGGGCACTGTGCCTGAGCGATTCTAATGGCCGCCGCGACCTTGCCCTGCTCATGCGCAACCTTCCTGGGCTCTTCACTGGCCCTGCCTCTTCTGCGCATGCCTGACTCTGCGCTCGTGCTTGCACACAGCTAACATGGCGGCGCCCTGGGACGAGAACCACCAGCAACTCTATTTGCCCTGCCTGCACTCTGAAGGTAGGGGGGGGGGGGAACCGGAACACGGGGAGTCCGATGGGGTACCTGGCTACACTTGGCACAGGGAAACTATAATTAATATCTCTGTAGGCCGCCATGAACCACAACCCCATGGTTACAGTTGCTTTGTCTCACTAGCCTGCGTGTACAAATGCCTGGTGCAGCAGGTACTGAGAACCTACAATGCATTCCTGCTGAATGCCAGCAGGCAAAGCTCCACTATACATGTGGTCACAGCCAGAAGATGTAAGGGAAGCAA
This sequence comes from Ascaphus truei, assembly GCF_040206685.1. Taxonomy (NCBI): domain Eukaryota; kingdom Metazoa; phylum Chordata; class Amphibia; order Anura; family Ascaphidae; genus Ascaphus; species Ascaphus truei. The sequence continues at coordinate 407,903,414 of NC_134483.1, read as the reverse complement.
ATTAGTAAGTGCCCAACACTCATACAGTTTCTTGCATTAGCTGCAAGAAATGGTTATCTGTGCAGTAAAGGGGATTCGTCAGACGGCTTGGCAGAGGTAAAGTGTGAACTGTATCACCTGCCTACTAATTAATTAGCAAACCGGAGAGGGGATGTTAATAAGAACACGTTACACTGAAAAACCCAGAGGAGGTAACCTGCACTGATGAAATGCAATTCTGTTTTTAAAGCCTTATGAAGGACCAAACTAAGTGATTTTATGTTCTTATAAAATATTTTGAAAACGTTTCCATATTTTTAATTTACAGTGGGCACTCTGAATGGGGTCTGCTTGTTTTTGGGGTGTTTAGTACTCTGCAGCCAATGATAACATAATCAGATGTACACATTTACTAAACAAATTGTCCCGGTTCAATACAAGGGTGAATGCTAGACATTGATATGTGAGAAGGGAGTCCCTGCCTATTCGTAGAAAACAAACAAATACAGTAGGATATCCTAGGATGACAAATGGTACAGTATGCCAGTCTGTGTAATGGAAGAGAAGCTGCGGATCTAGGGTATGTTATTAAGTGTCATTAGCACAGGCATTTGAGCGAGTGGTGACAATTCTGCTAGAAGACTTTCTCTAGAAGGTGGGATTTTAGTTGGGTTTTTAAGATGGGGAAATAAGGAGCCTGATGATTAGAGGTTGGAAGGCTTTTGAGAGATGGGGTGCTGCAAGAGGGAATGCTATAAGCTTAGACAAACAGAACCATAGGTGGAGTAAAGACAAGAGGACACATACTTGTGCAGAGTAGAGAGTGCAGAAGGGGTATAGCAAGAGAAATGAGGTGCCGTATATAGGGGCAATATTGCACAGAAACTCTCTATTGGTTTCTATCAATAGTATTTTCTGTGCAATGGTGCCATGATCGGCACTATTGCAGTTGAATAATAAAACCCCATGGAGCCGGGCATTAATATATGCTCCCTGTTAGAAGAGCACTTGAGCTGGAGGTCTGGAAAGGCCTGAATAAGGGAGAGCTAAAGCAGCCATATGGTGTCTTCCAGCATCTGGAGGTGTCTTCTGGAGTAATAGTGGTTAGTAAATAGGCCCCTGTGTGAGTGAAAAAGCTAAATCTACACAGTTTGAATGGGACTGCCAGGGACCCCGGCTGTGTTAATCTGATGGGCCATTAGTCTGTCTGCAGAAATGTCACAGAAATGTTGCAGCATTACTGGTGTATTGCCCCAGATTTTCAAAGGCAAGTGTTCGGATACTCGTCAGTATATGCATGTTATTAGGGCCCTGGGTGCTGTTTGTACATTGTAAATAACTAATTAGAGGGTTGGTAGTGCACACCAGAAATAAAATATAACTAAAACAAGGTTACTGGGTGCTCCAAGGAGAAGACAAACGGCAGCCTATCAGTATCCATACAATTCCAAAAATCCCAAGGTAATCCAAAGGATCTGAACAATTCTTGAGGTTAACGCTTTTTTTTTTTTTTTTAAAGTACCCTATAATAATAATTTTCATTGTACATTATTAACCACATGTTACGTTGATGGAAATTACCTTCAGGCATTCTCCCACCATGTTTTCCATACAAAATTGAGTTTGTCATTTTGTACGTCTTTCGCAACAGGACCAAACTGCTAATTTATCATTAAGGTGCAGTCTCAAACACTGTAGGACAAAATTAAAGCAGCAATTACCCCCCAAAAAAATATTTTTTGTTTTTTACCTGAGCTGGAGGATCCCACGGAGCGCTCGCCTGACCTCCGGGGATCCATCGGTTCCTGGTACAAAAAGGGATTTTAATGGTTTTTTTTGTAGCTTCTGAAAAGAATACAATTGTGGCCACTGGGATCACTACAAAGGCTTTCCAGGAAGAGACTGTAAGAAATAAGTACAATAAAACGGAATACAAATATTGACAAACATTTCTAGGGTAATATTTACGTACTTTGACTAGGTGTATCATCTAGTCAACCTGGATTTCCCCCATTAAAGGGCAGCCTCACCCAGCACTAAATGGAGCTAATGAAATATGTATAGGGAACCTTTTATATGAAGGGGAACCTTTACTAGTACACATTTTGAAACATTTAATTTTCCAATGCTAAACAAAAGCTTTTGGGAGGGGATTTACAGTCCTCCCTTATCTCTTTGGCAAAATCTGTGATTACATTGTTAATTGTCATGATGTTTCATTTTTTGTTTGTAAAGGAAACTCAATGGCCAAAAATGGCAACCCCCATAACCCTTTAAACCCTGTGCTAATCAGTCTGGCAGCTGAATTTTTCAGACGCACCTTTTACAAGTGTTGAAACCTTTTGCTGCCAGAGGAGTTTGCAGCAAATTGACGACCTTTCTGACAGTGAGAATGGATGACTTTAAAAAGGACATGTAATGTGTGTGTCGATATATTATACAGACTTAATGTTGTGAAGTTGTCTTTCCCTTGCTTTCGATCTCTGCACCATTCCAGTGAATGGGGCTCCGTGTCAATTCATGGTAATACACATTTATGCAAGCTATTTTAAGTATAAACTATAGAGCATATATACATACATTAAATATAGCATTAATATTTATACTTATGATATATATTCACCTAGTTGCTCATTCACGGAAAGGCTCTAACCAATAGGAGCAGAAGGCAGTGTTGCTGTCAGCTCTACACCCACTATGCTAATATCTGTGGAAACGGCTGATACTTGAAACAAACAAACGTTCTTCAGCGTACATTAAATATGACGTGAGGGAGCACAATTGTAGTGTTAGTTTAATTTTCCTTTATCCCCACAGACCTTTAGTGAACCACTTATGACTCGGCTACACTCCCTCTCTCAGGGTTTATATCTAAATTGATTGGGTTTGTGGAAATATTTCTGCATGATATATTTATACTCCCACGGTTTGTCTCAATCTAAAACTCCACAAGGTGCCTTAGGTTGGCACCGAAATACTGCACAGGAATTTCACTTCAATAAGATTTTTAGACATGCATTCTTTAATGGGATAATACATTTTGATTTTGTACAAATGTAGGAATATTAAGAGGACTTTTTTTTCATAAATGTAAACATCACCGGTGTGACACTCAAATGCTTCAGCTTTAAACACTACATGTTGCAAACAATAAGGGTGGGTGCTTTGCCTCGTTTTGTTTTTCACATTTTTTGTGTTTTTTTATTTTGCCAAAACTATGGAAAACATTTGGAAACTTTTGTTTTGTTTTTTTTACATTTTGCCAAACGTTTTCAAACTTTTTGCAAAGGTTTGTGGGTGCTTCAGAAACGTTAGACCTGTTTTTAACAGAAAGACCAAACAATTGAAAAGCAACAAAAAAACTAATCCGAACAGCTTTCTTGTGTTTCGGCCCAAATTTATCTCGAATTCAAAAATTTCTAACGAAGTTGGGCTCAAACTTTCAGGGGAATGTCAAAGTTCAATTGTCAAACCGTGTCCGTTCTCTGCAAATAATTGTATTTATTTATTTCACAGATTCTCTCCCTCTCTCTCTTCTCTCTCTTCTCTCTCTTCTCTCTCTTCTCTCTCTTCTCTCTGTATAGTTTAGTGAGAGAAGCTGCTGTATTATATAAAACAGTAATGGAGGTGTAATAAAGCTAATTCTGTGACTTTTATATCATAACCTTGATGATGTGATGTGAGCTTCGCTGGTCACTTGCTTCCTGTCATGGCCTATTTAAACCTCTTTTTTTTGAGAATTGCTTTATGGCGCCGTATAGAATTGTACAGGAGGGCCCCGGGTATACGGCGGGTTTTGTTCCAGGGGCCCGCCGTATAGTGAAAATCACCGGAAAGCGGATTCGGCAATTTTCAGTTCTGCGCATGCGCAAACCGGCATTTTCCGCCGTTCTGCGCATGCGCGACCTATGGTCTGCACGCGCAAGCTACGGTCTGCGCATGCGCGCCAGGCACAACAGCCCGTTCTGCGCATGCGCGACTTAGGATCCAACATGGCTGCCCCCTTCTTGGTGCCGGCGGATCGCCGAGAAGCGGTGCCCTGCTGTAATATGTTTCCTTTATTTATGGTTCCTTGTAAAATGTACCATATTTCTTGCACTTTTTAAAATATGAACATATTTTTACTCTCTTGTGGATGCAGATTTAAGTTTAATTTTCAAAATTGTTTACCAGTTCACATACCAGTTCCAAAACAATTTAGGCAACAATGTTTTATAGCAACAACTTGAGACCCAGAAAAGGTCCAAAGATCTAAGCCGATAAATAATTTAATTTGAGGTGTTCTAAACCTTCAATTAACTTCATGAATACATTCTAATTTCTGCAAGTAAGACTCCACTCTCTCTTAGGCCATCAGTGCAAGGAATGAGTGGGGGACTTCCTTCCTCGATATGTCACTTATCAAGATATGGATCTATTGGGGGTTAGTCATTAAATTGAGCATGCCCTAATCGTAGCACTGTTGAACGGAAGCTCCTATTGCTGGTTGGCTCTGTTACCGTTTAATGAATAACCTCCATTATATGTTCTATATGTAGAGGCTGATTCAATTATGCGGGATGTTGCAGAGAAAAATGGCAAACCAACAAATAACATTGATTTGTAGACAGATACATTCCTAATTGCATTTGTAGCCCAGTGCCCCAGGCTATATGGTAAAACATTTTATAAATAAATATTTATTTCCTGGCCCCAACATGATATTTCCTGGTGAGGAGCAGGAAGAATGTAGATTGTAGGTTAGAGCAGGGGAGCGCAAACAGGGGAGCGCAAACTGGCGGGCGCTAGATTTTCTGTTGGGAAGTTATAGCGGTCCCGCGCTCTCCCCCAGGCATTTAAATGCCGGGGGACCGCGCAAGGCCTCTATAACACACATGCTTTCCAGCGACGCATCATCGGAGTCACGTTACAACGTACCATGACAACGTGATGTCACATGAGCCATGAGACACATGAGGTCATTTGACGCCGGGGTGGGAGGGGTGAGGTGCAGAGGAGAGCAGGCAGGGATGTGAATGGGGAAAGATTTGCGCACCCATGGGTTAGAGAATTTGTCATTGTTTGTTACCTTTCAGGCGATTAACGGTCAGAGTTCTTCATAGATAGGATCACAGATATGGAGCTTTCCAAATCTCAAAGTTGTTCTTCAAATGTACTTGTACATACTGTACATACTGTACATACCAGGGAGGAGTGGCTCAGTGAGTAACAACACTGACTGGCACTGAGTTTGAAGGCAAGTCACATTATCTCCCTGTGCCTCAGGCACCAAAAACAGATTGTAAGCTCCACGGGACACGGACCTGTGCCTGCAAAATGTCTCTAAAGCGCTGTGTAAAACTAGCAGCGCTATACAAGAAGATGCTATTATTATTTATTGTTGTACACAACCATATTTTCGCCTCATGCATTTTATATTTTATATGTAATAAGGAATTTATTACTATAATATTAATTTTTTTACTAGTTATCAATTTTTTTGGATAGCTGTGTAGCCATGGCTGGTTTCTGGCTACCATTCTGCCCTCGCTGGCATGCAAGTCCTGGTAAGATCAGGCAATGCCAGTGCCAATCATGGGGTTTCCCCACACAGGCATTCCCTTGAGTGACAGGGAAGGAGGTGGGATTAGGTCTGAGTGCTGCTAATCCTGGGTTCAGACCTAGTACCTTCCCCCTACTGTACTTAAGGGAGTTGCAACCCCAAATTCATTAGTGTGTCTCTACCGTGAGACAGACAAGGTATCACACTGGACTGCTCTGCACTGGCAGTCCTGGTCCTCTTCCCTAAGGGCGTGTGAGGATCGGCGACAGGTCCCTTGACAACACAGGTGATGTGCTGCAGACCAGGGAAGCTACCCACAGGCGCCGCACCATCGGACAGGGATGCCTCCAGGTTTGGGCTTAGGCCCCGCCCCACATCCCGTGACGACACAGGTGACACATCACACCCACCGGAAACTACGCACCAGTGCCGCGTCATGAAGAGCACGCAAGGGGTTAATCATTGACTCCACACTAACCCAGGATCACCTGCGGCTCACTCCGCCTCCGTTCTACCATTGGGCGCTTGCTACCGAGTAGGCGGTTCATACTAATCTGTGGCAGCTGCTTGCTGGCTGCTCATTGGTCACCTGCCCTTTATATGCTCAGCCAGCACTTTGGCAAATTGGCTGAGCCTAATTTTTCGTTCCTGAACGTAGTGCTTACCTCAAGCTTCTGCTGCCATGTCCAGTTGCCTTGTGCATTTTTGATCCTGTCTTGTCTTTGTGGCTTGTACCTGGACCCCCGACTTCTCTCTACCTCGACGTCGGCTTGCTTCTGGATTCTCCGCCCCTGGACCCCGGCTACCCTCTACGACCATCCGACTTCTCCAACCCTGACCCGGCTATATGACTATCGCTCTGCACTCCGGAAGCGCTATCGGCTGGAGGTCGGTGTACACTAACATCTCCACCTCGGCCTCGCGGTCCCGTCTTGTTTGTGATGAGCATCCGTTACAGGGAAGAGTGAGTGATTACCTGTTCCCCGGTCCTGCTAGAGGGCTGGGGAATAGCAAGAATTGCTGCCGGGTCCCTTGACCCGTAGTGAAGGTCCAGGGTCCATCCTAAGTTCTGAGAGCAGAACAGAGACTGTATTGGGCAGAGGACTGCCTTGTTACTGTGGGGGAAACACCGTTAGGGCTGAAAAAAATAAATAAAAATAAAAAGCTTGCTAAACTATAATGCTTTATCCTTGACATTTAAATGATTTTAAAGGCGGACTTTATTTCTTTCCTCTTTGTTGTAGCCAATGAAGTTTTACTTTGACTTTTTATTAGGGATTAGGTCATTGAAGTCTGCATCCTCTGCTCAAGTACTAATGGTCTCTTTGATGTTTATAATTCCACTGGTAGCTTGAACGCATGTGGCGATTTCAGCACTACATGAGATGCTTTTCAGAAGCCTTTGTACTTTTAAATACAATCTTCATGTTGATTTGCTGTCTAAGTGCTCCTTTTCTTTTTCTTGTTTTGATCTAGTAGTATTGTGATCCGAGGCTTTTGTGTTGTGTTCTGATAACATTTATTGTTTATTATTATGGTCTGCATCCCAAAAAGGTGAATGTATATAGTTGGGTGTGGTTTTGTTATCCGAATGTGAGATGACCTCACTAGTGCCTGAGGCTTATTCTCAGGTAGTCATTACTGTGTCTAGTCACCATGATTTTTCCGGAGCAGAATTTCCACATTTGCCATTGTTACAGTGTGCTGTGAAAGTAGCACTGTGGTTGTCCTTCAACTATAAATTATTTTACATTTTGGTGTCAACTGTTTTGAGCCACGAATAAAATGTTGTCCTCTTTTGTTTCAGTTGTGAAAAGTCTAAGGCTAATTTGTTTTCAATGTCCTCTAAGGCAGGGGTGCGCAAACTTTTTTCCCCATACAGTATGCACCCCTGCCTGCTCTCCTCAGCGCCTCGCGCCCAACACCCCCCCCCCCTGCTTGGCCCTGGTGTCAAATGACGCATGGGGTTATGTGACATTACATTGTCATGGTAACGTTACTCCACAGCATCATTTGACGCCGAGTTACCATGATGTCGCGTCGCTGGAAGGGAAGGTTAGTGTGTTATAGAGGCCTCGCGTGGTCCTCATCATTTTATTTAAATGCGGGACCTCTATAACTGCCTCTCAAACTCCAGTTTGCGCACCCCCTGCGTTAAGTACCTAACACATGGAGCTTTCTCTATGAATACAATAGCACTTTAATCATTCAGTTTATTTCCATAAATTTGGTAAGCTAATACAGCGGTGCGAAACTGTGGGGCGCGAGATTTTTTTTGGGGGGGGACGCGTGCAGTTGCAGAGGTCCTGCGCTTTCCCCCATACGAGGTAAGGGAGGGGGCGCATCGACAGAGGAGAGCAGACAGAGGGGGCGCAGCAAATAAAGTTTGTGCGCCCCTGAGCGAAAAAGTGTACTATTGTTGTAAAGAGAACTGGGGCCCGGCGGCAATTAGAAGCCCGGAAGCAGAAGTTGGGCCTAACCTCTGGCCAGGCTCAACTTCAAGCACCGGCCGTGCCGCTGACAGCCCCCGGGCCCATGGCATTTGTCCCGGCTCTCCCACCCTGTCAGCGGCCTTGGGGAGAGCCCTGATGTTTTGGAGTGCTGCGGTTTTGCTTTGGGAAACACTTTTTATCAAATAAGTTTACTTCAGTAAGCAAAAAATAGCAGAAAAACACCACCCATCAATCATCACAAAGTTCCACTTCTTGTAGTAGCCAAACCACAGGTAGGAGACAAATGCAACATAAGGGAGCACGGAAACTGAAAACCAGTGCACTGATAAATACTGACTTCAAATGCGTCTCAATGTTTTTTTGTTTCATTATTAACACAGATACACTTGTCACATAAATGTTAAATATATTTGTCATCTCTAAAAACAAAATGTACTTCATTCTGATCCAATCACTTAAACCAAACATGCTCCAGGGAGCAGTCTCCCTGAGTATAGACATTTTTATACCACAGCTTCATTATACTTGGGTTATTTTTTCCCACCACTGAAACATGAACTGCTGATTTTACTAAACTTAAACCAGCTGCTGTTCTATGTATTTCTTATATGAAGCAATTCTGTCCAAATGGTGTGCTTGTTTAAAACTGGTAATGCTACATTTGGGACAGCATTGGTAACTTGTAATGTAAGTAATACTGTGAACACTCCTATTTGCTGCACAGACATACCACATTATCTATTAACATAATACATGGTTGCTTAGTAACCTAATGTTTGCATACTTAAACTTCAAGGTCTTCACCATGAGTGAGCAAAAATCAACATATTTCTCTAAAAGTGCATCAGAAACCAAACGCCCAAATGAAATGCGTGATATTTCTTTTGTTTCTGTGTTTTTAAACTACAGGATCGCACCAGAAGTAAAGCTCGGAGGAAAATAGTTTCAGAAGAGAATGACTTGAGGAGCAGCGCACAAAACCTAATTTCTCAAACCAGTTGGACATGACTTAGTGAGCAGACTTCAGGACAAGAGGAGACAATGTCTCAAACCCTCAGTGCCAGCAAGAACAAGCAGGGAATTAGCCTGCAGGGAGTTGATCCAGAGACATGTACAATAGTGTTCAAGAACCATTGGGCTCAGGTAATGTGGCTAAGGAATGGGAATAATCAAATGGCGATTTTTCATGTCATAGACTCTATAAAACCTACCATGTCGGTACCGGAAAGTGACAATTAGCCGCGACCATTTAGCCGCTGAGGTGTGGGTTACGGTTTTAGCTTGTTAGGGGTTTCTAGAGTAAGGGAATCCATTTAGGAGTTTTAGGGTAAGAGATGAAGGTTAGGGCTTTTGGGGCAAGTGGCTAGGGTTTTTAGGGTAATGGGTTAGATTACCTGCGGTGGCAAACTGTCCTGGTGGCCAAATGTCCTGGCGGTTAAATGGCCGCAGCTAATTGAGTTAAGTAATGATGGATAGTTTCACAATGATCTAAGTAGACTCTGTAAAAGTGATTTGTACAAAAATGGGTCCTTTTAATCTTGATGGATTTGGGCTACAGTATGTGTTTGCATGAATTCCTTAATGACTTGGATTACTAAGAAACATCCTATAGGAACTGCAGGCTTTGTGTCAAATGTTCTATAAATGTACTGTATGAATTGCAGACCTATCTGGCAGTGACGTTGTGAATAGTGGGATAAAGCTGACACGTCCAGTGCGTATGGTAATCTAGTCATTATGTCAAAGGGGCCTCTAATGTTAATGTTCATTTTACATGTTATGCCACAGATATGTTAGTTGCATTAAAAGATGCCAGTTGATTTATCATTTGAAATATTAACTAGTATGCTACTGTGACAAGGAGGTAAGGTTACATTCCACATCGAGGCAGAAATGTTTTTAATATATTTACAAGTTCATACCTACTGTATAGTAAAATGAGACTATTTCTGTACAACACTGCCTTTCATAGCAAATCCTAGCTAACGGAGAAACGAATGTAGCAGCATATCTATAATCTGAATAATGGAGCATCTTGGTTTGTTTTATCTTTAAATCACAATCAGTGCTAGTTTTACATCCCTAGACAAGCTGTGCTTTGCACATTTGTGCTACGTAGCCCTCACTTCCCAGTGATCAGATTAATGTGGCTATATGGTCACCGTCCTCGTAGCACGTTTACAATTTATACGTGTAGTACATATTAAATATGTATTTTGTTTGCCAATATCAAACTTGTACAGTGCTGGCAAACCTGATCATTGATCAAAAGTGCAGTCTCAATTAGGAACATGCACTAGATTCTGTAATTAAACAGATACTGCACCGACACACTTTATTCGAGCAAATACCCAGTATGTACCTGGCAGATACCTGGAATGCGCCGCTCCTCACCTCTGACAAGCCCCGTTGTGTTTGCCTTCCCAGCCTGGGTTCATGCCTGGCTGATGGGCGGCTGATCTGTTAAATGATAATGATTAGGATTTAATAGGCTGCAATGCTTCGCGTGTCTACCAGATGGCATAAATTCATGAATTGTAATGCAGTATATATATATATACTGTGCAGTATTGCAGCCAGCGGGAATAAAATGCTTCAATCCCTGCCTGGAAAATAACCCAATGTACTCGGGCAGAAAACAGTCACAAACCTCAATACACCCGGGTATACCCGAATTCGTGGGACTAGCCGAGCTCGAATAAAGTGTGTCGCCAGTGTACCCTTTGGTGTGTGCATATATGTATGTGTGTGTATATGTGTATGTGTATATGTATATATTATATATTATAATATAATATAGTGGTGTGAATTTGAATTATATGGTTTTACATATCAGGCCATAACAATCATCTGTTCCTTAGCAGGTCTTAAAATTAGGTAAATACAACCTCAGACGAACAACAACACATGAGATATTACACTGTCATGATTTATTTAACAAAAATAAAGCCAAAATAGGGAAGCCATGTGTGAAAAACTAAGTACAGTGGTGACACATCTTATTCTCACGTTTCCCGCACGGCAAGATGCGTGCGGGCAGCGTGGTGACGCGGCCTGTCGCGTGTCACTGTGACGGCACCATCACGTGCGCGCCCGGCTTCCCCGACACCCCTGGAGTTTGAAGTGAGGTAAGCTGGGGTGCGGGGAAGCAGAGGGGCACAGCAGGCGCCGGGTTCGGGGTCGGGAAGGGGGACAAAAATGCGCGCGGAGTGGAGGGGGTGAACGGGGAATATGCAGCGGCACGCGGTCTAGACCCGGCGCCAGCCGGAGTAGATCCTGGCCTGCCGCCGGCAAAAGTAAGAATAAAAGCTGCCGCAGCAGTATACCTTATAATTCAATAGCTTGTAGAACCACCTGTAGCAGCAATAACTTGAAGTAATCGTTTTCTGTATGTCTTTATCAGTCTCTCACATCATTGTGGAGGAATTTTGTCCCACTCTTCTTTACAACGTTGCTTCAGTTCATTGAGGTTTGTGGGCATTTGTTTATGCACAGCTCTCTTAAGGTCCAGCCGCAGCATTTCAATCGAGTTGAGGTCTGGACTTTGACTGGGCCATTGCAACACCTTGATTCTTTTCTTTTTCAGCCATTCTGTTGTAGATTTGCTGGTGTGCTTGGGATCATTGTCCTGTTGCATGACCCAATTTCGGCCAAGGTTTAGCTGTCGGATAGATGGCCTCACATTTGACTCTAGAATACTTTGGTATACAGAGGAGTTCATGGTTGACTCAATGACTGCAAGGTTCCCAGGTCCTGTGGCTGCAAAACAAGCCCAAATCATCACCCCTCCACCACCGTGCTTGACAGTTGGTATGAGGTGTTTGTGCTGATATGCTGTGTTTTGATTTTCGCCAAACATGGCGGTGTGCATTATGGTCAAACATCTCCACTTTGGTCTCGTCTGCCCAAAGGACATTGTTCCAGAAGTCTTGTGGTTTGTTCAGATGCAACTTTGCAAACCTAAGCCGTGCTGCCATGTTCTTTTTAGAGCGAAGAGGCTTTCTCCTGGCAACCCTTCCAAACAAACCATACTTGTTCAGTATTTTTCTAATTGTACTGTCATGAACTTAAACATTTAACGTGCTAACTGAGGCCTGTAGAGTCTGCGATGTAACTCTTGTTTTTTTTGCAATTTCTCTGAGCATTGCACTGTCTGACCTTGGGGTGAATTTGCTGGGACGTCCACTCCTGGGAAGATTGGCAATTGTCTTGAATGTTTTCCACTTTTGAATAATCTTTCTCACTGTAGAATGATGGACTTTAAATTGTTTGGAAATGGCCTTATAACCCTTCCCAGATTGATGGGCAGCAACAATTGCTTCTCCAAGATCATTTCTGATGTCTTTCCTCCTTGGCATTGTGTTAACACACACCTGAATGCTCCAGACCAGCAAACTGCTAAAAGTTTGGCTTTTATAGAGGTGGTCACACTTGCTGATGATCAATTAATCAAGGGCATTTGACTAGCAGCACCTGTCTGCTACTTAGCATTTTAATTCCTATGGAAGCAGTAAGGGTGTACTTAGTTTTTCACACATAGCTTCTCCATTTTGGCTTTATTTTTGTTAAATAAATCATGACACGGTGCAATATGTCATGTGTTGTTGTTCATCTGTGGTTGTATTTACCTAATTTTAAGACCTGCTAAGGAACAGATGATTGTTGTTATGTCCTGATATGTAAAACCATAGAATTCAAAGAGGGTGTACTTTCTTTTTCACACAACTGTATGTGTGTGTGCGTGTGTGTGTGTGTGTGTGTGTGTATGTATATATATATATATATATACACACACACACACACACACGCGCACACACACATACAGTTGTGTGAAAAAGAAAGTACACCCTCTTTGAATTCTATGGTTTTACATATCAGGACATATATATATACACACACACACACACATGTATATATATATTTTTTTATATATATATATATGTATGTGTATATAAATTACACACACCATCTTTTTACAGATTTGTTGTCATTCTAAAATATTTTCAGAAGCTTTTCAACAGTGGTATGGAAGCCTAATCTATGAATAGGGTTGCCAGACGGCTTCTCCAAAAATACTGGACACAATGGTGAAATACACACACCTCTCTCTGCTCCATGCTGTTTCCTCCTCTCCTTAGCCTTAACCTCAGGCTCTTGACACCTGCATTACCCAGGAGCAGTCAGTCAGGATGCCCTGCTCTCCCTGCTCAGGGAAATCCCGCAGCCACCCAAGCCGGTCGGGTCACGAAGTCCAGAGAGGTAATACCGGTATACACATACATACCCACTATTGCTTCTCATTTTTTACTGGACAGTGTGTCCAAATACAGGACAGTCCAGTTCAATACTGGACAATTGGCAACCCTATGATAATAGCACAACTACACAATAGCAAAATAAATATTAAATACTGGTACCAACTGGCTGAAATAATTGAGTAGCACCACAGCCGATGTTACAGTGGTCAGGCCTGAATTACAAAGCCACTCTATACTAACGGTGGTCATTTCTTTATCAAATCCCCGCAAAAAAGAGTGTGTTTACAATTCACGAAGAATTACTTTACAATGATTTAAGAGAAGCCAAGTAAAGGTGATTTGTATATAAGATTGTTAACGTGGGTTTTATGTCGGTATTTATCCTTCCGTGTACTTTGATAACAATAAGAATTGTAATCTTCTCAATCGTTTGTACAACTTTATGTATTGGCCTACGTGAGCAGACATTCAATCTATTATTTATACGTGCAGCACATTTTATAACCATGAAAAAAAAAGAAAAAAAAAAAGAATGAATGTCTGAATCATTTATTCAGTATTCTTCCATATGTCTGACTTTGGGTTGTAGTTACTTGTTCTTCAACCCAGCAGCGAAAAAGCACAAGCAAATATAAAACCATTGTAGTGGAATGATTTCTCCATGCTAAACAAATGAAGAGATGACCCTGGAACTGATTTGTAATTTTGCAGCCCTTGCATGTCAGGTTTAACGTTCTGTCCTTCACATCAATGTTTTTCATAGGGTTTTATGCAGATTTTTTTTTTTTCCAAGCACACGGCATAATATTATTTTAGATTAATTTCCACCACAAAATAGCAGCTGTAGACAAATCATAAATATGCAAGGCATTTTTAGCACACCCTAACCTATTTATTTAACTACTGGGTTGACCACTTCAGTTTAAAAAGCTGCCGGCTTTAAATGGCTTGGCATATGACACACACAGCACACAGGGATCACAGAGTTCAAATACAGCAAGCTTTCTGTCTTTCCAGTGGCCTACTTTTCTATGAGGTGGGATTAATGTGATCTATCGTTTCCCAGGCCATCATATCTCTCACACCTGCTGCTTCTCATATCCAGCTTCATGCAGAATCAGCAGAATGCTGGGAAAAACAATGTGCGGTGCTATTTTATGCGCTGCAGTTATAGGAGTGTATGGAAAAGCTGTTCTTGATTGATTAGAAGGAAAGTGATTTTATGTTCGCTTTTATAATTCAATGTGCAGGATCACGTCTGGGAATCAAACTCAACGTGATGTTTGTAAATGCTACAGATTCTGTTATTACTGAACCCACTCTCTCCCACTACCTCGGTCGGCACCTCTCTTCTCTTACTGCTAGTCTTTTAGTGCTCTGCTTTTATCCCAATTGGTCTAGCCTCCCATCCCCCCCCCATTCCCCCTGATCTCCCATCCCCCCCCCCCCCCCCATGCAACCCAAGATTACAATTGTGTACTTTTATCTATTGCTGTGGCAGCAGAACCCTGGCTGTCAGGAATAAACTTTTTGGAATGGTCCACTGTAAACTATCTAGAAGTCCTGGGACAGTCTGCAGCATAATTCTACAATCCCTTACAGCTGTCCGCTTAACATATACCTTTAAAAATATATATTCAAGAATAAATAAACACAAAATTGCACTGAAAAATAAGAGAATATACATTTGAAATCTGAACTTTACCAAAATCGTGTACAATTTGAACTTTCTTAATAATTAGATTCTATTCTCTTTGAATGTATTGTGTTGCAGCCCCTTCTGTTGCTACAGAGTTTTATCTTCAGAACATGCCTAGTATTTGTAAAGCAATACTATGCACCTCTGGAACTTTTGGGGACCTGTCTACTAAGTGAGAGGATATGGTAGACTAACTTCTGCAGTACTCTGCTTACACAGTGGTGATCATATTAGTGATCACTGAAAGTGGTTCAAATGAAACTTAATTGTAATTATTGGTCTCCTCCATTTAAAAAATGTTTTTTAATCTCCACTTGAAATCCCCTCTTCATCTGTAATAAAGATTTAGCTAAAAGTCACTGAATGTGCTAATTTCTGTTTTTTTTTTTACTGGGTTACCTTTAAAACACTTTATATTTCGAAATGACCAAGCTCAGCTGGTTGTGTATATATCTGTCCACTTTTAAAAAATATTTTGTTTTTTTTTAGGTTCAACGGATTTTAGAGAAGCATGATCCATTCAAGAATTTACAAGCCAAATATGGAGCGATTTCTCCTGACGAGGTCAGCGCCGTGCAGAACTATGTTGAGTACATGCTCTTGCTCTTGATAGAGGAGCAGGTGAAAGATGCTGCAATGGGACCTATCTTGGAGTTTGTGGTCTCTGAGAATATTATGGAGAAGCTGTTCCTATGGAGCCTCAGGAGGGAGTTTACAGATGAGACAAAATTTGAGCAGCTTAAGATGTATGAATTACTTGTCACTCAATCCCATCAGCCTTTGCTACACCACAAGCCTATCTTGAAACCTCTCATGATGCTGCTCAGCACTTGCTCTGGGACATCAACACCAAGTGTGGAAAAAGAACTGGTTGTCCTTCTCAATCAGCTCTGTTTAATCCTTGCCAAAGATCCATCCATCTTGGAATTGTTTTTCCACACAAGTGAAGACCAGGGAGCTGCCAACTTCCTCATCTTCTCTCTCCTGATACCCTTCATCCATAGAGAAGGCACTGTGGGGCAACAGGCTAGGGATGCCTTGCTCTTCATCATGTCCCTATCTGCTGAGAATAATGTTGTTGCTACACACATAGTGGAGAGCACATACTTCTGCCCGGTAAGTTTGAAAAATAATAGTAATCCAATAGTCTTTTATTTAGTGCTTAACATCTCATAAGGTATCGTAAATGAGTAACACAAAACCTGGAAAGGATTTAGTACCCGCAATCAAACATACAGATGATGGTGGGGTACTTAGCTGCCGGTGCGCTGGTTCTGGGGAGCTCCTGACGTCCCAAAATGATCCAGTGAAGAAAAAGAATCGGGCACACGGTCTTAATCATGAATGAAAAAAGGTTTAATGTGCCAAGGAATCCAACGTTTCGGCAGTAAAACTGCCTTTCTCAAGGTGTAGGCCTACACCTCAACACAAAACCTGAACATTTCTATTATATTTTATGTCCTAGAGCGACTTGTTTCAGGGACGCATAAAAGTTAGTGATATAACCATTGAGGCAAGCACTTGGTTAAACTTTAGCCCTTTATAAGGTTCTTTTCCAAGGCTAATATTTTATTGTACTTTCTGTCTATACTTACAGAACTTTCACATCTCAGGGGGGAACATACAAAGTCTGAGTTGAGGTAGTTGGGACAGAATTATTTTATATTAAAAAAATATTTTATTATTTTATAATATCACAACTTCATTGGTTCATAGTTTTAGTCGTTGTATTGTTCCTGTAGAAGAGTAGACTCATGGTAGATTGTTATACACTTTAATGGGAGAGAGTTCTTCATACTGTAGATGTTAGTTTGTACAGAACTTTTCAAACCTTACAGGTTCCTACTGTATGTCTACACACGAAGAAGGAACCTGGAAGTTTGAGAGCTTTGTTCATAACAATGCAGATCTCTTTCGAATTGCTTTATATTTTTAAAGTGCGAGTTTGTAGTGGGAACAGAAGATAAATCCCTATAATGTGAGCAGATTTCATATTTTGCCATTCTTAGTGTAGGGATGTGGTAGGAACCTCCTATGTGCGCTCGGTGGGAGTAGGGCAGGTTCCGCGGCGGCCCGTTAGTACAGGGCGCCGCCATGTTGTTGCGCAACCTTGCAGAGGGCACTGAGAGAGTGGGAAGGTCGCGCATGCGCAATGGAAGCGCGCGAACGACGGGCCTGTAAGAGAAAGGCTCCGTTGGGCAACTACAACTCCCATGAGCTCTAGAATGGTCACCTGATGTGAGGAGCCAATCAGAAGGCTAGGATTACGGGAGGAGGAAAGGGAAGCGTTGGGGAAAGACCACGCTAGGCAGAGGGGATCTGGAAGGTAAAGGAGGAGGGTGTATGCGTGCAGGGGGTCCGTGACCCGCCTGCATAGGCTAGCTTTACCCCGCAGGCCCTTAAGAGGAACCCCTGAGCAACAGTAGGTTGCTGTGCTGCAGGGACGCCCATAGTGGTAGCGATTAGTCACCTTAGTGTGTAGACAGTTAGGGACAAGACTGCGGAACAGGTTTGCTGGTGAGCTGCTTGGGACAGCTGCACTGCGGACATCAAAGACAAGCAAGGATTCATCTGATCCTTTTCGAAGTGTTACCAGTCACCGCCGTGACCGGAAGGTATTTACAGCAAGTGCACCAACACCGGTCAACAGGCGCTGATCCCGCCTTAGGCGTAACTCTTTGGGGACACTAGTGAGTGGCCAAAGGCCTAATACACGGAGCACTCCTTTCTATTAGTGCAAGGACACAGTGTGTGTTGGGCACGCGGTGACGGGACAAAGACATACTCATTAAGAGCGTGGCTGAGCCACTACTGTACAGGACAATACTCATTAAGAGCGTGACCGAGCCACTCACGTTATAAGGACAATACTAGTTAGTCAAGTTAAGGATAATCGTTATATTATAAGTGTTATGTTATGTGTTGACTGCTATGATAGGGTGCTAAGGTTACCGTGCATTATAGTAAAGTTGGTTGCATCATATATGTGTGTGTATATGTTTCTTGCCCAGGGGAATCTCACATCACGGGGATCCTGGGTAAGTGGAGGCGCTGCGCTAATAGGTATAACCCCAGGCTCCCAGCTTGCGGAGGCACAGATCTCCTGGAGCCGCAGGTGCGTGCAGTTACCCGTAGTCTCTTTAGAGTGTCAGAAAAAGGGCTACATTAGTTTTGCTGCTTTTTTCTTATAAAGTCAGTGCTACTGTACTTCATTTTAGGCAGGGGTGGCCAACTCCAGTCTTCAAGGGCTACTAACCGGCCAGGTCTTAGGGATATCCTGGCTTCAGCACAGGTGGTTCATTCTGACTGAGCCACTGATTGAATCACCTGTGCCGAGACAGGGATAATCTTAAAGCCTGACCTGTTGGTGGCCCTTCAGGACTGGAGTTGGCCGCCCCTAATCTAAGTCAATATCTATTTGCGTTAGAAGTAAAACATTATGGACTGCCTAAGCTTTTGTCTGGAAAACATGCTTGTATCACATAATTTCCCAGAACACTGAAGGAGTCTTCTTCACAGAGGTGGTATTTACAAACCGCTGTGTGCCGGTAAGATGGCTCCTTATAATGGTGCAAAAGCAGCTTGTCACTGAGTTTTTACTTCTTTTGGTGTGTTTATTTGCTCTATAACCTGTCGACGATCTCTAGAGATGTAATGCAACAAATTAACAGATGGTAGTGAAGTGTGTGTGCCAGATGCTCAACATATTTTTTTTCGTAATTCACAGAAGAAGTATTTGAACATTATTGTATTAAAGTGAGTTTGTAGATCTAACATTTGTGTTGGATCTGACACTACTCACTTCTGAGTGGTCGTCACTCTGTATTGGGCAGGGCCTCACACAAGCAAAGTCATCTTCCCATTCTCCCCCGCCCCCTGATTTAGTATTAGAAGGCCACAGCTGGAGGAATACTTAAAGCATTCTGTTTCTTAAACTCCTGGCTGGGGAAAGAAAAATTCCCCAAGGAAATGAATAAAAGAAAATGTTAGCTTTGACAAAAAATATTTATGTTTAAAGAAGCCTTTCTGTTTTTAATTAGTTAACATTTTTTTCCCATAAGAGGAACTACCCCATTAAATAAAGATACTTATTTGTACGTTGTGGCAAGTTACTGCTTTCTGTTTAGTGCAAGGGGTGGTCAACTCCAGTCCTTAAGGGCCACCAACAGGTTAGGTTTTAAGGATATCCTTGCTTCAGGACAGGCGTCTCAGTCAAAATGCCTAAGCCACCATTGCTGAAGCAGGAATATCCTTAAACCCTGACCCGTTGGTGGCCCTTGAGGACTGGCATTGGCCACCCCTGGTTTAGTGCATCTTTAGCATCCGGACCCAACAAGATGACCCACCTGTAGTGCAGGTCTCCCCACCTCCATGTTCTTGAATTACTTTTCTGCTTTGGCTTGTACTGCCCTCCTTTTGAAGTAATGATTTCTCTTATCCTCCAGTTGCTGAGTTATTGCTGCTTGGAGAATTGTTGCTGTCTGGAGAAATCTTTCAACAGGCACATATAAAATAACTATTGTCCCCTCAGCAGTAAAAAGTGTTGCGTAAGTTGCATAGTATTGCCAGGTGCACAGAATAATACCCTCTCGGCAGTGTAATACTGGGATATTGGAGTTTTAAGAGGCTGAGATGAAATCTTGGAGTTAAGCAATAAGTCTTGGACCAGTAAAAACTTGATATAAAAAGTAAGAAGCTACATATACATTATGTACGAGAGAAATATTAGTAGGACAACTCTTGTTTAAATATTTTGTGTGGGAATACAGGGACATATTTTAGCAGCCTCAATGCCTGAAATAAGTAAATAGAAGACGCAAATATCAGTACAGCAGCCAAGCTTCAGGTTTTGCAGCAATCGTATCTGCTGCTGCCGCTTCTTTTTTCTCTTAAAGGACCTTGTATTATTATTATTATTATTATTAATATTTTGACCTGGATGAGCAGGGGATCTATTGCAGCTTCCTATTGGCCTGTGTGACAGTAATTCGATAACCACACTTCCCTGATGGTATTGAAACTCACAGGTATACATAAAAAATTCTCTAGTATGTTGTGCAAAAAATTACATAATGTATATTTTGTGCACTGAGGACTGGTTAAGTCTCAATACCCCCTGAGAGAGCTTCCTTCAAAAAATCCAAAACATATACATAATACTTAATACTATTATGACAGGGAGGGTACCAGTCTCAAACAAATACGCATTTCTATTTCAGAGTACATATACAAACAAAGTGGCAACTGCAATAGATTAAGTTTTTTCTACATAGCTGACACATCCGCCCAAAGAGTCTCTTCGAGCGTGTGTCAGCTATATAAGTTTATTTTTTCTATTTTTGTATGTAGTATCTTCATGTAATTTATTGTCACTTTGTATATGTACGCTGAAATGCAAATACACATTTGTTTTATACTGGTGTCCTAACTTTCATAATAGTATTAAGATTGAGTGTGTTTTCCCCCTGTATCTTTCTATAGATTGCTCTATTAAACCATGTTTTCGGTATCTTCAGTCCATTTTCCATTTTAGAGTTACAAAGTCCTGAAGTACTGTATAGACGCAAGCATATGGAATTAAATTGCAACCTGGCATCACCATAGAACCCATAGCCATACATTTTTTTTGTATTTTTAAACTCAATAAACCCTTGAGCTTTTTGAAAGTGAAGGGAACGGTGCTATATCTTAATATGAATATAGCCTTATACAGTATATAAAATTATTTTTTAAAACAAATTACATCACTTAAAAATAAATATAGTAGAATTTGCTAATTGCATCCCCATTTATGCTTTATTATTGATTTTAGTTTCCTAGTGTAAGGGGGTCACCCCCGGTTCCCCTGATCTTCCTTTGCCCCCTGCCTTACCCCTGTGGCAGTGGGGGAAGGGGATGGCGACTTCTCCCGGCGGGCACCGCCATCTTGGTTGTGGCGCGAGGTTTGCGCAATGCGCAGAGGTTGGCCAGGGTAGCGGTGGCCATCGCCAGTGTGCCGGAGCTCTGGGAGGTTGCGCAGGCGCAGTTAAGCGTAGCGGCGGCCATTACAGCGTCGCACATGCGCAGTAAAGATCGTGCACGCGGTCCCCATAGGAAAGAGCTGTGCCAAGGACTACAATTCCCAGCAGCCTCTGGGGACTGTACTTTCACCCTGGTCACAGGCAGCATTGAAGCCAATAGAGCTGGCAGATTCTCATGCTGCAGAGTTGCAACAATGTTGTGTGCAGACAGGGTTTTTGTCAGTTGCAGCACGTTGGGCGGTGAGAGACCGGAGCAGCCCAGGGAAGGAGGTAGGGTACAGGAGTCAGGGACTCCCTGTACTAGGCCAGCACCCCCAGGGCCTGAGATAGCTCAGCACCCCAGTAAGGTGAGTGTTGCCAGGGGCAGCCCTCAGGTTAGGGACCCTGCCACTTACATTAGTGGGAGCTGGGAAAGGAAGGTTACAGAGAGTTGGAGTCAGGGAGCTGTGAGGGAAGGAAGGGTGCGGGGAGCGCGTGCAGCTCCTGCCCCATATAGGTACCTACACCCCAGGTAGGCCCCAACTCCCCACTAGTTTAGTGGGTAAGTGCTTAGGGAGGCCCAAGATAGGGACGCTGCCCTTAGTGTAGAGTGCTGCCTTGTCAGAGTCACGGCTGTTAGTGCTGTGAGGTCTAACAGGCAGGCACCTTGTTGCGCAGCACGTTGGCTGCAGCCTCCAGTGAGCTACAGCTTGCTGCTGTAGGCGCTGGGACTCGTTAGGTCTTAGTAAGTACAGTCAAGGCTGGGAAGAGTTAGGGGAGTGGGGCAGGTTATTAACCCCGGTAGGCCTCTAGGAGTTTTCCCCAAAGCCACTTTAGGTTGCGGTACCACAGGGACAGGCCCTAGGTTAGGGTTCCTGTCACGTTAGTACCAAGTGTTAGTTAGGGACTCAGCGGACGCTGCGGTCCCTGTGAAGCGGTTCGGACCCACGTTGGGGTCCGCAGAGACTATTCCAGAGGGAGACCGCCCTGGCGGTCCGCGTACAAAGGAGTCCGGTGTAGGATCAGACGGAACCATCACACGACGGATCCTTTGCGAAGCCAGTTGGAGATCCGAGCACGGGAGTGCTCGGCAGGTACTATCTAACACACAAGTGCACCAACGGGCCCTTAGTATAAATAGTGACTGCGCAGTCACCCATTGCCTCTCTCTGCAAGAGTGCGGGACATTGGGTGGGGTTCTTTGGACACTGGGTGGGATCACCTGGTGTTGGGGAAGCGTCCTGCTGGACGTCGCAGTAAGTGTCTCCTCGAGAGAGGGACACCTGTTCTGATATGTTATGGTATTGATGTGATGATGTGTTATATGCTGTTCCCAGTAAATGGTATTAGTTAATATATAAATCCCTGTGTATGGTATTATTGATTGTCCTGCGAGGAATCACTCCCCCTCTGTTGGGAGCCATCGCAGGTGGAGGCGCTGCATCGTTGTAAGTGAGTACCCCTAGTATAATTGCCCCAGGTTCCCCGTGGCGGAAGCTCAGCCCTCCTGCGAGCCAACAGGTAATGCACCACACCTATGTAACACCGTATGTTTCTCCACTCCCACAGTGTAATCTGCGATTGGGGGGGGGGAATACCCGTTACATTAACATTACACAAACTGTAGAGCAGGCGTGCACAAACTTTTCCCTGTGCGCACCCATGCCTGCTCTCGATGGTGTCTCGTGCCCCCTCCCCCCCCTGCTCGGCCCCCAATGGCAAATGACTCGCGGGGTCATGTAACGTCACGTTGCCATGGTACGTGACCCCGCGGCATCATTACCAGGACGACGCGCCACAAGTTGTGACTGACTTCCAGGGCGGCCCCGCATCCCACCGGCCTCTGCCATTGGCATCCTCCCCTGCTGCTACCAACACCATCATGCCATTCAAACAGGAAACCGGGACATAAAAACAATTTGAAGGAAATGGTCGGGACACCGGGACGTTTAATGAAGTTCCGGGACTATATCTGCTAAACCGGAACTGTACAGTGTATTACTGTACTACTATGTGGTGTGGCAATGCGTTTCTGTTCCTAGTGGCTTTAAAGAGTTCTCATCTCAATCCTGCTTATCTGCTTGGGACTTGCCATGCAGAGCAATGATTTACAGGCCCCCTTGAAAGGAAATGATGTTAAAAAAGAAACAAAATATTGATATGAAAATGCAAAGAAGCATGATACTGCAGTTTAGACCATGTACTGTTAAATAAGGAGTGTGTTGGGGAAGAAATAAGTGGGATTGTGTAAATATTTGACAGAAGACCAAAAACAGAGCAGCTGTAACATCAGCGAACATTTTTGCTGCCTCTGGTGGGGTTGTTTCTGAGAGCGTCTGAGGTGAAGTGAAAACAGTCAAGCAGCAAACCGCTCCCCCCCCCCCACCGCAGAGATGCAAGGGGAAGGTGCTTACAATATCCAGGTCTTTGAAGTTGTTAGTCTTTTCCTCAGGATGTTAACCCTGAACATGCTGGCTTAGTGGACAGGAGCAGTGAAAGATTTTGGGGGGACTCTGTTGGGCTAGGTTCCCGGTGGTGATGGAGGTGTGCGCGCCGCACCCCAATCACGCACCCCAATAGTGGCAGGCCCCAGTGTCTCCTTGCGTGCTGGCTCACGCAGTTTTGATTTATTTCTTTTTTATTTATAAAAATGTTTTACCAGGAAGTAATACAGTGAGAGTTACCTCTCATTTTCAAGTATGTCCTGGGCACAGAGTTATAAAAATACATGGTTACATTAAAAGAACAGGGTTAAACAGTCAGTGCTGTGGCACGTCAGCCAGCAGGGGATACAACACGACTGTGTTCCCGTGCGGGGACGCGGTCACGTGTTGTGCTGGGAGCCAATACGAGAGCAGATACCTTGGACCAATGGGAGCGCAACTACTGTTGACCAATGGCTGAGTAGCATTTTCAAACAATTAATGATGTCAAAGCTTTGAGTATCCCCCAGTCACAGACGGCAGTTCATGCTATAAGTGTGCAGGTCATATCATAGGTCGCGCTTATAGTCCCAGCGACGCGACGTTGCGTCAAAACAAATGTATTGAATCCGTCGCGTGCGCTTATAGTAGGAGCGACGGCTTGATCGCTAGAAGTCAATTACATTTGTTTTTCAGCGACCGCAGTGTGACATCAGCGTCGCTGTAGCAAGGACTATAAGCCTTAGGCCTCGGCCATGTTTCCTGCTTGCGTGCTTTCCCTGGCCTTGCGGTTGCTTGCCCTGCGCGCCGTCAGGGGGCGGTCGGGGGCGGGCCAGTTACATCACGGAGCTGGTTCGCCCTCATTGACCGAACTGCTCACGTGACCGCCCTGCGCTCCGGCAAGCGCTTGATTTTTAAAATTACCTAAGACCTACGCTTCCGCGCGCCTGCGGAAGCGTAGGCGAGCCCCTACTAAAGCCGCTCTAATTGCGGCTGTAGGGGCTCAGTGGCAAGCATGAGCGAGCGTCAGCACGCTTCAGCGAGCAAGCAGATAACATGGCCGAGGCCTTAAAAAAGATAACAATTCAGAGGACAAGAAATATAATGTATCTCTAATCATTCACAATGTCAGAACTGACAGTGCCACTCCTCACATCCGTTCCAGTGATCACCGCTACAGTGTGTGTATGTTTTCTGCAGCCATGTATAAAAAAAATGGCGGGAAGAGAACTGGCCTGATCTTATTAACTCCTTCTGTGCTGAAAGGGTCTGAAAGGCATATTGGGTAATATCACTACACTCTGATCTTCCATGAGATTATTTCCAGTGCCGGTAGACACCTTATTGATGGTTAATTCAAGTGTATAGACTGTAAGTCTAGGTCCCCGCTGCCTGCTGCAGCGTTTGCTATGGCGTGCGCTGCAGGGACAAGAACTGCTCCTCAATGGGGCCGGGCTCGCTACCTACCTCGGCTGCTGCGCGGTCAGATTTTTCTGAAGACAGAAAAACTCTTCAGAACTGGCCAGACCCCCCTCTCTGCCCTCGGCAGTTCAGCCAATGAGTGCGAACCTGCCGTGTGACATCATGGCCGTGCCCCCGTCATGCCCACCCATCTCTCCCCCTGCAGCTCAGTGCAGACCGGGGATCTCAGCTGCAGGCGCGCATGCAGCGCCGACACCGGGGCCGCAGCATAAGGATTCTTACAGTGGTGGGAAGAATTTGTGCCTGACGTCGTGGCCAAAACCCCGTCATGGCTGCGCCCACCCCACATTTTGGCCACGCCCCTGCGCCTCCCATGGCTCCCTACAGACTGCAGATCGCGGTTTTAAGCTGTGCACACGCCGCCAGGACGCTAGGCGCGCGTGCAGCAGCCTCCACCTTAGGGGCTGCCCCTGCTGCGGCTCGGGTGTTGTTTCGAAGAGCCTAACAATGTATACTTTAATTTTAAATCCTTCAATGCCGCAGCTAAGACCACAAATGGGTTAACTGCCATTTTTCCTATTTTCCTAATATATCTTTAGAAAATGATAGGATAGATAAAAGCCGAGTGAAGGTGTTTTTTTTAAATGTAATTGTGACCTCGATTTAAGATTAAATGCAGGTTACATTAAAACTGCAAATTGGCAAAGAAGTTTTTTGTTTTTGTTTCAGTTTTATATTAAATATGCTAATGCTTCAAAAGAAGATGGACTTTTGTGACATTACTTGTACAAATCGGAACCATCTCCACATCTTGTCATTCTGCCTGCATATAAGAAAGAAATCTGTGTAGTTGGTGGAGGATTGCCTGTTTTAAATGGAAAATATCTCCCCCCTCCCAAAGGAATATGTTGCATTATACAGTAAAGCTGGATATCTCCATACTCTTTCACCTTTGTACTACAATCATTCTCTGAGAAAATAGCTTAAAGCCGCTTTCCCACATCTGATTTTTATTTTTTAACCCCTCTTCTTTTTATTTTTTTTTTTTTTTTTTTACCGGGGTTGGGAAGCATGAGCCAGTGGACTTAAGACTCACTCTGGGGGCTGCTTGGTTCCCGAAATACTTACAGTATCGGTAAAAGTAGAGCGCGTTCCTGTCCCAAGGGGGAAACAAAATGGTGGTTTAAAGCTCCCGCGTCAAGCAGGCCAATAGGACGCTGCGGCATCCTGCGCTGCTTTTACCGCTAAGTATCTTTGGAACCAGAGGGTCCACAGAGCTGAAATTAACGTGGTCAAGCTTCCCATCCTGGTTTAAAAAAATAAATAAAAAGGGGGGAGACCTGGAAGGGGGAAAGTGCTGCTTTAATGTAGCCAAAATATGCATTGTTGATTTTATGCAGTGATTTCACTATTGATACGTGGTATGGACATGGGATGTGTGTGCGTGGGTGTTTTTTTTTTTTTTTTTTTATTTTTTTTACGAGCCCTAGTAATGTGTTTAGTTTAGGGTTCCAGAAGTGCAAGCTTTTGTAGTGGACTTTCGCACCCGCGATTTCTTCACATCATGCATATTTTCATGTGCAAAGGAATTCCACAGCGGAAATTAAAAAGAATGAGAGAAAATATTGCCTTTTCGTTTTACCATGTCAACAGCTGATGTCTGTGAAATGCAAATACCGGTGAAAACTCTGCAAAAAAAAATAATGCTACTGAAAAACTGAAAAACTGAAAAGCAAAAGATCCTACAACGTGAAATGTCAGTTTGTTGTAATGGATTTTTTTTTTTTTTAAAGATTGTTGATTTATGTTACCACCCCATCACAATTTTCCTTTTCATTTATATGAAATAGATGGCACCTGAGCATGGCCGATCCAGTTTTTGAAATAATTTAATATTTTTGGCCCGGCATTTTCAGCATACATGTCAATCTCTAAGGACTAAAATTGGTGAGATTTGGGTGTTCTGGACTAAAAACAATTTGCATTTTAATTAGAAAATAATGTACTTATTGTTGTAATCAATAGACTCAATTGAACTCTCTTAAACCACTGATTCTCCTGAAGTCAGTCTCAGTGACCTTAAGCATAACTGAACAAGCTCCTCACCCCTACCACACGCAACACTACCAACTGAGCTCTGACTGCTCCTGGTCCCACGGAAATTAATATAAAGAGGACAAGCGCATGACTCATAGTGTAGTAATGAAAACATATTGTGAGTATGACACGTACAGGAGCATAGATCTTTTAAGCGTTTCATGTAGCAGTGACATTTGTTACTGCAAAGAAGCTGCATACTCTCCAGATGGATGGCAATAGTGGCGGCGTCAGCCTGGGCATCCGGTTACTGTAAGGCACCTGAGAGAGTCTTTCCACGGCGGGAACCTGATATGGGCACCGTCGGCTGATGTAGATCTTATACTTAAAGAGCCTGCGATGTGGCAAAATCTAAATCTTTGCATCAGACGTCACGGATCCCTAGGCCGCGCTTATAGTTATGGCGATGCTGACGTCAGGCTGCGGTCGCTGTAAAAATCAAATTGAAGTGACTTCCACCGATCGCGACCAAGCAGTCACGGCGCTCCTACTATAAGCGCATGTGACGGCGTCAATACATTTGTTTTGACGCGACGTTGCATCGCTGTCGCCGGCAATATAAGCGTTCCTTATGGTGGACACTACCAATGTAGTGATTAGAGTTCTCTCGCAAGGAAAAAAAAACAGCGCTGAGCCGCAGTGGACGGTGACCAATGACGTGACCAGAGCGTCGCAATAGCAACAGAGTGGTGAAGTGTCCGGAAGCGTTAATACCACCGCCGGCAGCAGTTAGTAGCCGTGTAGCTTTGTTCCCTGATGAAGTAGACGTATCTACGAAACCGGTGGATTAGTGTTTTGATTAGAGTTACAAGACTCTCTGCTATACAGCTACGAACTGCTGGCGGAGAACCCATGCTTCCTATCTATATCTATATATAAAAAAACAGATAGAATAAATAGACAGCGCCTTTGGAGTACTGCACACTGTTAATTCAGCCCAATTGTGAACTTAAATATGTGGTGGTGAGTAGACAAAAACACAGATGACCGATTAATTTGAATTAATGAATTGTAACTTGCAAATAAATCAGTGTGATTCTGTGGTGGTGAGTTAACCTAAATATTGATGGCTATATGAGTGATTCTAAATTAAAACATATAAAAAACTTGTAAAATAACAATAATAATGACAACTTGTGGAGTAAAAAGTAAAAGTCTAAAGTTCATAAAGTGGATCTCCGTAAGCTCTGACCCAAACCTGGATGAACCTTTGATAAAAATCCTTTTGCATGCTGGCAGCCTTTTTCATGGGTTCAACAACCTCCCATTGTGTAACCTAAACGGAGAAAAAGAGAAGAGAAAAAAGTGCCCAATCCTAGTGTGATATATGGGTATAAAGGTTTAATAAAGTGGACTGTAACAATTGAAAACTCACAATGTAGCCATAGAATAAAAGCATAGTATGAGCGAACTCATGCGCCAACATAAAACTCCAAACCGCCGTCTGATAGATCCGTCGTGGGATGTATCCCTTTGGAACTCCACTGCTGGTGTCACCGTCTGTAAGGTCCTCTGGCAACCCGAAGATGCAGTGTTATTGGTCCTAGTTTGAAGAATCCCAATTCACAAGGGCAGTAGCAGCAACGTTCCTCTCCAGCGTTAGGGCTGGCACTCGCTCAGCCACCGTATTTCACTCGCACCACGTGACCCTTCGCGTTTCTTCCGTCAAAGCGGAATATATATAATATGTGTGTGTGTGACCCCCTTTCCCGGTGTCTAAGGGAACTACGTGTGCTGGATACCTGTCTGGCGTACAGGAGGCCTGATCCTCCGCCACTGGGAGCCTGGGGTGATCGCATTCTATCTGGTGAGCGCCTCCACCTGGGAGGGATCCTCGCGCAGCAGGATAACCCCTCGCAGGAACCAATATAGTATTTAGAAATATTCACACACAGGTATATAACGATTGATTTACTGACACAATAATATAATAACACCGACAACACAACGTCCCAACTATACAATAACCCAAAACCACAATAGTGAGTTCCCCAAAGTACTGAGGGTGCCATGGGCACCTGTAACCCGATGTCCACGAGAGTGGGCCCACCCAAATGTGAGGAGTAGTGCTACCCCCTTGTGTGGGTGGCTGTTGGTGAACGTTGTGTACCTTTCCTGGTCTCCGGTCCAGACCAGGACATCCTGAAGATGGTGATCCGTCGGAATGTGTGAATGACTACAAATTTGCTTAACTGGAATCCATGCTATTTTCTTCTCTGAGGAACCCCTGGTATTCGAGATACCTACCGGAAACAGTAGCGCTAGTACTTCCCGGCATTGAAATCCCCTGTGTCACGCGGGCCAATAGGAAGCTGCAATGAGTGACATGGCTTAATATTGGCCTGAGTAACACTGGTGAATTAAACTACCATTTTGTTTCTCCTGTGGGGGACAGGAATAATAAGTAACCTGGGAACAAGGGTGTCCTCGTAGCTGAGAATTGTGCGCTTTTCAGCTCCAAAGACCACCTGCTTTAATTTTTCACACAAAAAAAAGTAAAATTTTGCCTGGTTTGTGAGCTCTAGGGAACATTTCCCACATCTTTAATTCAAAACCTTAGACTGGGGGAAAAAGCCCTATATTATCGCTTGAATTTATGATAAAGCCTCCAGTAAAAGTTTCAGCGTAGGTTTGTTACCATCAACTTTACCAATGTTAACCAGTGGTATACTGATTGTGTATTATGGATCTCTACATAGTGAATGAATACATTTTAGCACTACAGAGATGTCGCTTTTGATAATTTAAGATTGCAAAGAAATTAAATTGCTGCTGTTTCATTGAACTAATTGGTTTGTAAGCTTGTGTGATTAAGTGTCATATTACATTTATAGAGAAATATTGATGAATATATATATATATATTTTTTGGTGTCTAAAATAAACTATATGGAAAGTAGTAGTGCTTAAACAAAACACAAATGTTCTTGACAGAGCTACATTTGTTCTAGAAGCAGAATTATATTGCTATTTACTGTCCATTACGGAAAGATAAAGGTATATCTGTCCAATGTCGCTGTCTTACAGGTGCTAGCAACAGGGCTTAGTGGCCTCTATTCCTCCTTGCCCACTAAGCTGGAAGACAAAGGGGAGGACTGGCATTGCCTGCACAAGGAGGATTACCTGCAGATTCCTACACTCATCCAGTTCATGAATTCCCTGGAGTTCTGCAATGCAGTGATACAGGTTAGAAATGCATCTCTTGTATACTCAGAGCAAGGAAAGCTTTAAATACATTCTTAAAGCAGCCACCCTCCATAGTATGTTCCAGTAGCCGCTCCGGATCACATGCAGGGTTCACATTGTGGCGGCTTTTCAAAGCTCCCGCATCCACCGGACCATAAGGAAACTGTGACATCACCTGGTGCGGCTTCCTATTGGCCCATGTGACGCGGGAGCTTTAGACTTCAAAAACTTGCTGAAAGATACCGGCACCCCGTTTAGAGGTAAGTATCTCTATGGCAGTGTAGGTTGAAACACTGGGTACAGGGAATAAGGGAGTGAGAGGGCTAGTGATTGCAGTAGAAGAGCTGTAACATTAACAAACATCAGCAAACGGCGATACCCTTTGGCTGCCCTTTGGCAAACGCCTTTGGGGCGACCTGAATTCCAGGTTTTTCAAGCGGTCTGTGTCCTTTCTTGATGACATTAACCCTCACCATGCTGGTTTAGTGGACTGGAGCAGTAAAGGAGGAGCATGGTTGGGAGACCTCTTTGGGGAGACTCAGGTGGTCTCACGGCAAAGGGAGTCCTGACTAGAAGTACTATACAGATAAAACATTAATCAAACTCCTCTGTGGGTGTTGAAACCATGATGTTAATTGTAGCCTTTCATTTTAGATTTTGATTACTTAAAAATACCATTGGCTTCAAATACTGAGCAACTGTGACATTATTGATGTTAAGTTATTTCAGATCATAAATGTTCAGCTTCAAATGTTATGCCTATTACCTTTGTTGCCATACAGGGCTCCTCGGATGTGATAGAAGGTGTGATAGAAGGATGTGAAGGTTGTCATGAGATTAATTAATACATTCTGAAATTACATTTCCTAAAGGAGTGATTATGACCAACATATCGCTGTGTTTTAATTAACCCCTTCACTACTATGTGCAATACATTAGACTCCCTGGCAGTGAAGGGTTTATCTTGGATAGTGCATCTTCCTCACACCTCTAGCTGAACGCTGCAGCCATTCACTTCTTGAACGTTTTTGTCACCCTGTTTGTCAGAATGTTATATATCATCAGAGGATGTAGTTGAAGGGATCTATCAAAGTCTCTGATAAATCAGATACTTCTTTTGCACCAGGTTTGCCATCAAAGACAAAACTTCCATTTAGAACAATGCCTTTTTTATTTTCTTGGCTAGTACTGGTATACTGTAATATGATTTGCCCAATATTGCAGCCTGGATATTTTCTGTAGATTAGTAATGCGTTGTGTATTTTACCTTCGCCGTTTTAGCATTATGTGCATGTAACTTTTCTATATACTGTAGCATTTTAAATTGATATCATCGGAAACGTCATAAATCTGCCTTCAATGTGTTTTATATGTTACTGCAGCATGAAAGTGTCCTAAATAACATGGGGGCACCTTGTACTTGATAATTAGCTTTTATTAATGGCTGCAATAGTCATTGGATGCTCTCAATAAATAGTCTAGCTCTTCTAGCCATGGTTTTATACTTCACTTCCTGAAAGAAATCTCTACAAACTCCCCATAGAATAAGATCTGCAAAGTCACCTGTTGGTGGAGATTAGCATCATGTGTGATACGTGGTCCATTTTATGTGCCTCCATGGACTACGGGGTAAGAAGACAAGACCAGATGCATCTAATATTATTCCCAACTTTATTTTATACCGCATGAAACAATTTTACATTTTTAAATATTTCTGTCCAAAATATGAACTGAATAGTACAATTATTTATGGTGTTTTCGGAGCATTCAAAAGTTATTATTTTTCTTTATTTTTTATTACAAAAAAATGAATTTTATTTAACTTCTAGGTGGCTCATCCTCTCATACGTGCCCAGCTTGTAGACTACATCTACAATGGGTTTCTGTTACCAGTGATGGCTCCCGCATTGCATAAGGTCAGCATTTTCACATTATAATTCAGAAGTTGTGAAGTGGTTTGCGCTGTAATAGTTATAATTCACTCGTATGTAGACACTGGTTGCAGCGCTGTCCAGTACAGCAGTTACAGGCAAAATGGTATCTGCAAAACAAATATATAATCGCCGCGCTTCTCCATGTAAGGAGCAGGCAGCTGGTGAAGAGATTGGCCATACAAATGTGAAAAACAGACAGTGAATCCCTGTGCTACTCCCTTTGGGATAGCAATAAATGGGGATATATATATATAGATATATGGTGTGAAAATCTATCTATAAGATAAAGGAGACTTTTGGTTACATCCTTTGATCAAATAATGCTAAGCCTGCTAACCACGTCAAGGTAAGTCTCTATAGCAGGTCTCTACGCTAAATGCAAACTAATGTTATGTGAAAGGGTTAATATAACCAAGCATATGCTTATATAACATAGTGCAGTTAAAAACTGGTATATACCAGTACAGATACTCACATGTCTGCAAGTAAAGTGAATAGTGAAATACAGGAACCTTGCTAGGAGATTATATACCTAGAAGAAGGAGGGGCTGCCCAAAAACTCTTAGGCTGCGTTCATAGTGCAGACGCGCGTGCGATGGAGTCAGGTTTATAGTGATACGTTAAATGTTGGAGTGGCCTTTTATGCTTGTTGTACCTAGAAACAATGGTAGATCTATGCTCTAAAGTGTGATCCTGCTGGATCCCCACGGAAGTCGCTTTGCATGTTACAGAATAAGGGCCGATGTCTTTGTCTGAGAGTTTATAGCTTCATTAGTGCTACACAGTATGTTTCCAGTGGAATTTTTGTTAAATGTGATAAATACTTGGTATCATGCTGATGCGGTCAATAGGGAAAACCTGACCATTCTCTCCCTGTCTTTTGTCTCAACGATATGCAAAATACAGATTCCAATGTTTTCACTTGTAGAAATATTTTTATAATGTGATCATTTGCTTCATTATAATATTTACATACCCTTCTCTTCTGGTCTTTGAGATCATATAGTTTGTTTAGAAGTGTAACAGATATTCCCCTCCCCTTTCCCCCACAATCGCAGATAGGGACCCTGTGGGGAAATCTACATATGTTACATATGTTATGGTGTGGTGCAATAACTGTTAGGCTCACAGGAGGCCTGAACCTCCGCCACTGGGAGCCTGGGGTGTATCCTGGAACGTATGCTTACAGCGCCTCCACCTGAGCAGGGATTCCAGGTGTATAGAATGACCCCTGACACAGGACCCACAAATAGGAAACACATACAATGAAGTATATATATGTAACTGTTTACCATATGGGCAAAACAATAACATCACATCACATGTAGCAACACAGCCGTGTTACCCTCTGCCACTAGCTGGCAGCTATAACCTTGCCCCTAACTGGGCTATACCCTTACATCTATACCCAAGTGTCCCAATAGTCCAGCAACCCACCCACTAGGCCTGATCAGCGCCTGTAAGGAAACCGGTATGTAGGGTACAGTTTGTGCACTTGTAGAAATACCTGCCCGGGGCTCCTGCGTCCGGGTACAGCAACAACAGAAAAGGACCCGTCTGCGTCCAACGCTGAATCCGCAGCAATGGCGTCCTCTCCCAATCCAGATAATATCACCACACAGTCTCTATCTTGAGTGATGCAGGTCTGATCCCAGACACACTTGTCACACTGCTCCCTCTTTGTCAAAGCACACAGCAGCTTCTTTCTCACTGACTAAGCTACTGCTAAAAGGGCAAAGTCCCTACCTTAGGGCCTTCCCTACACAGCAGCTACACATCTACTGGTGAGTGGGGCCTAGCTGGGGTCTGGGGGTAACCTGGCCTAGTGTAAGAAGCCACTTGCTCCCTACACCTACCTCCCCCTCCCTTATCCCAGCTCCAACTAACTCTTCCTGTCTGCACACAACAATGTATCCATATGCAGCATGAGAATCTGTCAGCCTTAGTGGCTGTCTGACTGCATGTGACAGGGATCATAGGGCAGTCCCCAGAGGCTGCTGGGAGTTGTAGTCTCCTCTGGGGCTTTTTCCTATGAAGACCGCATGGGCGCCTCTCTAATGGCCGCCTACCTCTCTCAATCTGCGCCTGCGCTAGACTAATGGCCGCCGCGCCACTCCTGCACATGCGCAACATCTAGGGGGCCCTGCACTACAGGTAATGGCCGCCACGACTCATGTGTACCGCGCATGCGCAAACCCCGCACCAGTCGCAACATGGCCACCGGTACTCCTGGGGCTACACTGAGCATGCACGACTTCCCGTGCATGTGCGAACGCACGCAAAATGGCAGCGCCCTGGCACTGATGTCGCCGGGAGCCCCTACAACTGCCTGATATGGTGCGGGGGTATCCGCTACTCTGCGCAGGTGAGGAGGGCCAGGGGGGACCCTGCTACAGAAGCAACACCTGAATTAGAGCAATCTCTATTGGGGGACATATTTTCTAAGTAATGTAGGTAGAAGATAATGCAGTGTTGTAGTTGCAAACAATACTTAATTGGCATGCATAAGAAGGGTACAAAAGTATAATTGTCTGTATAAACCTCAATTAAGACTGCACCTTGAATATGATGTGCAGTTCTAGCCACAATATTGTGAATAAACATCAGAAGTGCAGAGAAGATCCCCTAATTGATTTAATTCTTACATATGCCTTTTGATTTAGAAATCTATCAAGGATAAATACAAAAAGATCTTGCAATGTAACTCTTCATCCCAAAGTCACTGAAGAGCATCTACTGAGAGTAACCAAGATATGACACGTTATATATTACAGGGTTCTTTACAGTAAATGAAAATGTTAAATTTACCATTGCATAGAAAGATATCAAGGGATATGCTGAAAAGATGAACATGTACTGTAAGAAGGCTATTGATTCTAGGTGAGACCGGACTGTTCTTTACTGGGCATAAGAAGGAATTTGTTTCCCTTGTGAAAGATAATTCACAAATGCTCTTGTGGGATTTTTGTTTGCATTCTTTTGATCAATGTAATCTTGGGAAAGCGTCCTTTTAAATTGCTCTAAACTACTTATGCAACTTCTAATTACCAATGAAGGTAGCAAGTTGACTGATATCAATAAGGATCTACAAACCCAATTTGTAGATATTCCAACTTGGAGAAGAAATTGTGATTTCAATGCTTTGGAAATAAAATTACAGAGCAATATTGCTCAATTCCAGAGTGAAATTGAAAAGATAAAGAGTATTTAGGGCTTAGTGTGCTCATTCTCAATATAGATATCTCATTCAGTTAAACAATAAAAACAGAAGTTTGAACTCAATGGACATATGTACTGTATTTTTCCACATCAATTATTATGTTATTAAAACAAAGTATTTTTTTAAAGTGTCATTAATGTAAGCATCGGGTATATCTTCTGGTCATC
>NC_134483.1:407770536-407860536 GCF_040206685.1 Ascaphus truei | reverse complement strand
CAAAACACATCGCTGGGTGAGCGGCGATAAGCCACTTATCGGCAGGTTTTGAAACTCGTGCAATTCTAGTAGCCTCGATTAGGTTATCGAGACTATTTGCGGCTCTAGAATGACAATTTTCTCCCCAAATCCTCATGCCAGGAAAAGTTGGCGTGAGGCTGGGGAGCAGCTACTGAGAAGCGGCGAGAGAGGGACTTAGAAGGGAAAAAATACTGCTACTGTAAGGAAGGGTTAACCCCTCCCACTACCCATAAGGTAGGTATAAACACCTACCAAGGGCCAAATGCCAATTTCACCCATCCCCGCTACCCACAATAAACATTAATTAACATAACAATCCTACTACCCACCTCCTCTACACCCAATAACCCCCCCAACACATACAGTACATACAGTAATGGGCAAAATTACTATTATCCACATGTGGATAATAGCTAATTTGCCCATTCTAAAATCAAACCGCCAGCCAGCATAAATAAAGTAAATACAACTTTCTACTTGCCCCTGCCATCATGAAAGGCATCCTTGTCAGCACACTCCAGGTCCATGTCCTCCGTTGCCAGCAAGAGTACAAGACAAAATACAATCTAATGGCGCCTGACCCCTTAATCACCTTAGCGATTAATAACCACTATAGTAATTAAGGGGTTAACCCACCCTCCCCCGCTACCCACCTGGGAGACCCACCCACCCAAGGGCCACTATACCCACCCTCTACCCATTGATTGGCACAGTAGTACATCATACCCATATAATATGGGCATGATAAGCCACTATAGCACTTAATGGTCATCCTAGTACAAATCATTAAGGCCAAAAATACACAATAATAAAAGAAATACACAAGCACCTAAACACCCCGACAATAAAGGAGCTAAAAAGCCTAATAGTACACATGAATAAAATGTGTCTGTCACCAAAACAGCAAAAATAATTAAAATTATGTTATTCCAAAACATAAGAATGCAATTAAATAAACACCTGTCCAACCAATGAAATAAATAAAAGCACTAGCCAACAAATCAATTAAATAAAGAAAAAGCACTAGCCAACAAAACACATAATTTAAACTGCTAACCAACCCTAAAATGTACTACAAACAAGCCATTCAAATTCCAAACAATTTAATCAAAACAATAAACAGAAATAGAAAAAATACCGATCAATACAAAACAAGT
Organism: Ascaphus truei; assembly: GCF_040206685.1. Classification (NCBI taxonomy): domain Eukaryota; kingdom Metazoa; phylum Chordata; class Amphibia; order Anura; family Ascaphidae; genus Ascaphus; species Ascaphus truei. The sequence continues at coordinate 407,859,358 of NC_134483.1, read as the reverse complement.
ATTTGCCAAAAAATGCATTGCCTGTCACTTTATTTAGGGGCACAGATTAATACATTAGCAGTCAATGGGCAATGAAAAACATAAAAATTAAATATAATTAAAAAAAAACCTGAAAAAAGACATTTACATACATTCAATATTTAAGTCTTCACCCTCCGAATTCCGGCGTATCAGGAAGCTCTCGATCCGCGATGTCATCACCCGCAATCCATCTCTATCCTCCTTGAACAGCATTAGGTACAAAAATCTTCTATCTTCACCTGTCATTATTTTCTTCTTTTCTTTAATTTCTATCTTCTTTCTTTTAATCCAAAACCCCTTGTTAAATCCACAACGGATGTTGCTCCAACGTGTTCTTGAGCTAAAATGAGAAGGAACAGGCCTTTTTTGGGGCCAGATGGTACAGCTCCAATCCGATTGGCTGCTGTATCATGTGCCTGCCTCCTTTACAAAAAAAAAATTATTTAAAGGATGTGACGTCATCTCCAAGGGAGGAACGTCACATCCTTAAAACCACATGGCTGATAACGCATGGTATTACAGCCAATGGGATTGAAGGCAGTCCCATTGGTTCATGTACCATGTGATATGTTCCATTAGTTTAAAGGATATGACATAATCCCTTAAAGTGATGTCACATCCTTTTTACTCATGGAACATATCACATGGTACAGGAACCAATGGCATTGTCTTCAATCCCATTGGCTGTAATATCAGCCATGTAGTTTTAAAGATGTGACCTAACTCCCTTTAAAAAAAAAAAAAAAAAAAAAAAAAAGGCGGACACATTATACAGTGTCCAATCAGATTGGAGCTGTACCATCTGACCCTAAAATGTGACATCACAGGCCCTATTGAAGGCCTGTTCCTTCTCATTTTAGCTCAAGAAGACATTGGGGCAACATCCGTTGTGGATTTAACATGGGTTTTGGATGGAAAGATAGAAGATAGAAGAAACAAGATTGAAGAAAATTATGACAGATGAAGATAGAAGATGGAAAAAGAAGATTTTTGTACCTGATGCTGTTCTTCAAGGAGGATGGAGTTGGATTGCAATGGATGACGTCGCGGGTCAAGAGCTTCCTGATACGCCAGGATTCGGAGGGTGAAGACTTTTAAAGGTAAGATAAATATTGAATGTATGTGTGTGTCTTTTTTCAGATTTTTATTGTATTGTATTTATTTATTTTTATGTTTTTCATTGCCCATTGACTGCTAATTTATTAATCTGTGCCCCTCTAGGTACAGATAAATACAGTGACGGCCAATGCATTTTTTGGCAAATGCTTGTTTTGTATTGATTTGGTATTTTTTTCTATTTCTTTTTATTGTTTTGATAAATTGTTTGGAATTTGGATGGCTTGTTTTTAGTACATTTGTTGATTGGCTACCGGTTTTATTTCTTGATTTTGTTTTGTTGGTTAGGTATTTCTTTAATTGTATTCTATTATTTTGGTATAATATAATTTTTATTCTTTAGCGGTTTTGTATATTCCATAAATATAGAAATTACAATGTGTCATTAATTATGATACTCTGGTATCTAAGCCTCTATCCAAAGCATAACAGATACCTTCCTCTTGAAATGTAACAACATATAGTTACAACAGGAATGACACAATAACGTTTCCTTGGTATAAACTTATAATTTAAGTATGCAAAAAGTCAAGTAATCTATATTTATAGATAAGGAACATAGTACTGTACATTCAAAGGTTGTAAATGTATAAAGATCTTAAATAGAGAATGAAGAATCTAAGCGTCAAATGTTTTGAAGAGTTTTCAATTGAACTTGTATACGGTCCAGTATAGAATCCCCTACATGCTGATACATGGAGGAGCCAGAACCAAAATAGATTAATGAAATAAAAGAAAATGACCACTATAACACAATTTACAACTTAGCAAAAGTAAACATTAATTTTATAGACCATAGATGTGGGTACTCGTGTGAAACCACACCACAAATATTAGTCACGATCCAAAGTAATATTTGGAGTATTAAATAATGAGCTAAAGAATATGTATATTAGTTTATAAAAAATATTTGAGGTCCCATTCTGTTTTGAGACCTTTTGGTATGAGTGTGTCTAGTGAAACAATCCAAAATGCCTCTCTTTGATAGAGGGCATTGGTTCCGTCTCTTCCCCGTAGGTGGGATTTAACATGTTCAATGGTAACATATTTGAAGTTAGTCAGACTTCCTGATTGACAAAAGAAAAAATCGCTAGATGCAAGGTCTGATCTTTTTTTTTTTTCAGAATAAGTCTCGTGTTCTAAAATTCTTTTTAAATGGTCTGGTGGTCAGACCAATGTAACGCTTGTTGCAGCCACAAATTAGCACATATATGACATCATTTGTATTACAAGTAATGAAAGACAAAATGCTGTAAGTCTTGCCCCACCCCTCCCTCCCCATATTATTAAATGTTTTGGTTTTCTGTGTGTACTTGCATATCTTGCATCGACCACATGGAAAGCAACCTAAAAGTGTAGGTCTAAAATCTCTATTCTTAGACATTGTTATAGATTTAGGCATGCTTGGGGAAACAGTGTTTCCTAGTATCTGGGATTTTTTTAAACACAAATTTTGGATCCACTGCAGCCATATATTTTAGGAGGGGATCAGTAGCGAGAAATTTGGTTGCTGAACTGAGTGATAAAATATGGAGGGTCCCGATTAGACCTTTTGTTGTTGTGAGTATCTCTCCCTTGGTATAGATCATTGCCTCTCTTATGAAAATTGGAATGATCTGGGTTTATCAAGTACTCTATTGGTCTTGATCGTGCATTATAATAAGCCTCATAGAGTATCTCACGATTGCCAGAGGTTACAAAGAATCTCTGGAACAATTCTTGGGATCTTGGTTCGAATTGTTCCATGGTTGAACAGTTTTGGCGGAGCCACAGAAACTGTCCACATGGAATGCCCCGTAACAGACTTTTATTATGGTACTGCACCGACACACTTTATTCGAGCAAATACCCAGGATGTACCTGGCAGATACCTGGAATGCGCCGCTCCTCACCTCTGACAAGCCCCGTTGCGTTTGCCTTCCCAGCCTGGGTTCATGCCTGGCTGACGGGCGGCTGATCTGTTAAATGATAATGATTAGGATTTAATAGGCTGCAATGCTTCGCGTGTCTACCAGATGACATAAATTCATGAATTGTAATGCAGTATATATATATATATACTGTGCAGTATTGCAGCCAGCGGGAATAAAATGCTTCAATCCCTGCCTGGAAAATACCTCTATGCACTCGGGCAGAAAACAGTCACAAACCTCAATACACCCGGGTATACCCGAATTCGTGGGACTAGCCGAGCTCGAATAAAGTGTGTCGCCAGTGTAGCTGTTTGCGTGTAACAGCGTGTTTTGTGGAATTAGGTTTCCTGAAAATGTCTGAGTGTACTTTCATGTCTATATCTATGTATAGGCAGAGATCAAGAAAATTAATATGGTGAAAATGGTGAGTGAATGTGAGGTTGTGAAGATTAGTGTTCAAAAGATTTATAAATATGAGTGTAGCTCGTCAATGGTGCCTTTCCAGATAATGAGATCTATATACCGGTGATAAGATGTGATTAAATGTTGATAGGGATTTCTATCACCAAACACGTGGGCCTGTTCCCACCACCCCATAAACAGGTTGGCATATGAGGGCACAAAACATGTACCCATTGCGGTTCCACTTGTTTGGAGATAGAAATCCCCATCAAACAAAAAGGAATTGTGTTTAAAGAAAGTGAATACTGTCGCGAATAAAAATGATGTGGGTTGATGAGAGTAGAGTAGAGTTTGTTTGTGTTTGTTAATATGGTAATTTGTTTTGTCTCATCTTGAAGTGTTCCTGTTAAATTTAATTTCCTTTAAGGAGGTTGTATGCAGGGATTAACCAGACTTGAGTCAAACTGCCGTCCCACTATAACAGAGCTCCTATCTTGAGCGTCCATCACATTGAGTCGCATGCATGAAACCCGGCCATTGAATTCTTGGAACATCAAAGATTAATAGGATAAAAATAATGCTACCACATTTTTAAACCTATTCACTGACTTAGAACATAAAAAATACCTTAATTTGCTATGTGACCCAACTCATTGAATGAATAATTAATTTCTCATTAAGACACTCATAAAGCCTTCACGGAGTCACAGCTGGTATGTAAGTTCTTTAGAAGCATTTATTTATCCCAGTTGGTTCTTTCTGGTCAGCAGTACAGGACTGCAATGTCTGGGATTTTTTGTGTATCCCTGGATGTAAACCACCTAATGTCTCAATTGAATTGCTGTTCTAAAATATGAAGTCACATTCCACAAGAGTACACCGCTGTGGTGTAGCTTTGAGGTCACTAATTAATTCCCAGAACAGAATATGTTCTTTGAAGACAATAAATATTGTGCTTGTTAAACAGAAATAGCAATGGTGTTATGAAAATAGGTGTATTAAACTGAGCTTTTTTATGAAACGGAAATTCATTTCATGGTAAAGTGAACTTGGTTGTTCTTTACGCATGTTCAGGTAAGTACTTTCTGCATGTTATTGGAACTTTTTCTATTTGGCAGATGTCTTGTTTTTCAACACCTATTAAAAGCTAATTATGCTAAAAACGTATTGTACTTTCTCTCTTGGTAAAATCTTGTAACTAAACATTTTGTTTGCTATATATTTCTCTTAGAAGTACAAAAAGTACATGCTATAATAATGAAAAAGCCGTGAAATAAGTTACTCCCTCTGTATGCACAGTGACTAGTCACGTCATCATCAGGTTATATATTGTGAGACTGAAGGTTCTAGAGCTTTGGTTCCTGGGAGTGACAGATGGAGGAGCCTCACAACTGATATTGTTAATATGTTCCAGTGTATAGTTAATGTATTGTGATAATGTACTGTCCTTGTTTGTGGTTTTGAAGTTGGGGAAAGTGTCCTAAACATTTCCAGTTGGCGTCCGTAGCCATGGAAGTACAGACGCTTATTGTCTCTGAAACAGAGTGTTTAAGATGGGCATGAAGTACCTTACAGCGAGACAGCGATCCCACAGTTTGATAGTGAGGGTAAGCCAAGATGGGACCCTATTGAGGTAAAGAGTTATGGATGCCAAGCAGAAGATGGCCACTTCAGATGACAGTAACAGAAACAAGCCGAAGCTCTTCCCTAGCATGAGCGCGTAAGGTTTACCTAGGGAAGAATTAAAGAGTACAAACATGGTTCAAGGATATATAGTCACAAATATTTTGATGTGCAAAGCATTATCAGCGGCTGTTAATAAAGCTCCTGTTAGAATAATGAACGGTGTGAGGAACTTTTATAGTACTATCAGCATATCTACTACGCCCAGCGTAAGCAGACCCAGCACCCTGACAGGTGTGAGCGAGTGAGCAAAACCATGTACATAGTCAACGGATGTAAACTCCGTAAGAGCCGGGTGGGGAGGGTTAGATTTGGTTATAGTTGTGGGGCTTTATAATACAGCTCAACCCCGTTATAACGTGATACGTTACAACGCGAATCCCCTTATAACGTGATGCAAGCGTGGCTCCCAATTTTCGTATTTATGAATACTTTACAACACAATTATTGCTATCTTAAATACTTTATTGTACAATGCATACAATTGTACATTATTTCTAACATGATCCACTTATAACAAGATATGATTCTTTGGACCCCAAGCATAGCGTTATAAGGGGGTTGAGCTGTACTTCTAACCCCTTCTGTTCCTGTAAATGACCTGTTGTAGAGATTTGCAGACTAAATAAAAATATTGTGAGTTTTGAACACTAAAAATGTGCTTTCTGATGAACAGCAATGATGAAGAACACTTATGAACACGTTCACATGTCTGAGACAGGTCCACAAACCTACCTTACCCCATAATTGCACATCTTTTCATGCTTCCACTGCAGCAAAGGATTCTGGATAATGACATGCAAATAAGCACGTTACTATATAAGCACATTTTGCTTCTTATCCACAGGAAAAATGCAGACTTCAGAACGAGATTCTGTTGGAATCTCTGGCCTCTATGCAGTATGCTACACCGTTGGTAATGCCTCATTATATAAAGTAGTTCAAAGCTCTAGTCACCATTCTACTCCAGGAGAACAGCAGTTTTGATGTATGTTGTTATACCTTTTAACGTACAAACAGAGCTGCAGACAACTTTCCCGGGGCCATGTACTAGACTAGAGCTTCCACTGCCCCCCCCCCCCCGCAGTGTCAGCGGCCTTGTGAAACCCCCCTCCCTCACACCTCACCTCTCGCCATTCCTCTCTTATTAGACTGTGTTTATAGTGGCGTAGTGCTTGCTGAGGTGCGCTTAGCATATATTCAGAGACCCATTATATGTTATGGTGCCATTCTGAGTGAAAGTTTCCGCTCACTTGCTGAACCTCACTCAGCTTCCAGCTACAGGCAAATCTGTGTTTCTCTGCTTGCTGGAGAGGTGTGGTCATGTGACCGCACAGCCTTCAATCAGAGCGCAGCACAGAAATGATCTTACACCCGAGAGCGGCCATTGTTCCCTGTGTGCTGTGCTGTGTTTGTGCATTGTATGCAGCGTGTGTGTGCTGTGTATGCAGTGTACAAATTTTTTTTGACATTACTATGTTTTTTTAATTCGGGGTCTATATATATATATATATATATATATATATATATATATATATATATATATATATATATATATATATATATATATATATATATATCATTTAATATATCCCCTATATAATTTTTTTTGACATTACTATGTTTTTTTAATTCGGGGTCTATATATATATATATATAGATATATCTATATATAGATATATCTATATATAGATATATCTATATATAGATATATATAGATATAGATATATCTATATATAGATATATCTATATATAGATATATCTATATATAGATATATCTATATATAGATATATCTATATCTATATATATCTATATATATATATATATATATATATATATATATATATATGTAGATATATATGTAGATATAGATATATATATATATATAGATCTATATATAGATCTATCTATAGATCTATCTATAGATATATCTATAGATATATCTATATAGATATATATCTATATCTATATGTAACGGTTTTTGTGAACCGGCCTGACCCACCCAATCTCACATTGGCCCCTGTGGTCTAACCGGCCCCCATTACAGTGTGGTAGTGTCTGGTGGTGCACCTGTTGGCAACAGGACTCCTGAGTCTCCCGCATGATGGTGTGTGGGGAGGACCCGTCCAGACAGGCAGCTGAGGTAGTGTGCTGAGTCTCACCTAGTTCCAGTGCAGCGCCTCCACCTCATCAGGGTCCCTGCGTCCGCAAGGGGATGATCCTGTTGAGGAACTCCTCCGTGGTGCTCCTCTCTGTACATTCACTCCACACATGTACATGAGAGGGTTTGTGAATGAGAACATCTTTATTGGTGATGTGGGCTAGCTGCCCCTCGCAGTATATTCTTAGCCACTCATTCTGCAGTCAGTGCCTCCCTTTAAAAGGTGTATCTCTCCTTAGATAGGGATTCCCTATCCCCTCAGGGATCACTGCCCTGTGCCAGGTCCCTGGACACAGTCTCCTCTATGGTTACTATAACATAACTTTCAGTCTCTTAGGCTAGTACTTGAACTTGGCTCCTGCCAGAACTCCTGCAGAACTCCTCCTCCCTTAGCAGAACTAACTTTTGGCTCAGTGCTGTGCCTTATGTATACTCTGGAAGCTGACACACCGCTGACATCACTAACCATGGAGTCAGAGCATGTGACTACTCCCATCCATACACAGGGCACTCCACCAGGGTGTGAGGGCAAACCTCCATAATTACTGCTGGCATGCCCACAACTTACCAGGCCTTACTGTCAGCAGGAGAGATGACTGTAGCCATTTTACATGTCCGCTACATTCTCCCCCTGGTGAATCCCATCGTCCTCGCTGGGACCTAAATTTGTATACCCTTTTCCAGGAAGCACTGAAATACAACACATAATTAGATTAACTTTTCATACAAATCTTCATGGTGTATAACAAAAAAAATGACTACAGGACATTCCGCCAAGCCCGCCCCGACCAGCAGCCACGAACCCGCGTAATGTATCAGTACCTCCTAAAAATAGTGATTTGGGTCAGGCTTCTTGACCTCTCTTCCACCCATGTCTATGACCGTGACGTGATCGTGCCTAGGCAGTCCCCTCTCAGGCCTATATGTCACCCGGTGCTTATAGATATTTCGGCCAATGCCCCATACCCGCACTAAGTGCTCTATGCGCTCCTCAGCCTTCTTCCCTATCACGGAACTCCCTCTTCCCACTAGGTGCATTTCTATGGCCTCCCTAAGCCACCTATCCCGGTTGTCCTCTATCTGATCCATGAGAGGCTCAGGGACATACGGGTACTCCAACCCGTGGGAAGATTTATACCGAGCCATTATGGTTCTCTCGGCCCTACTAATTCTAGTCAGGTCAGCCTTACCTGCCCTCCCAGGCAACACCCATGATAGGGGCTCATCAGGGTCCACGGGGTCTGATAGGATGCTAGGACCCATGGGTTCTATTTCCCTATTCTCAATCTGCAGCCACCGCTCCTGCAACTCTCTGTCCCTCTGTTCTGGGGTAAACTCCCACAGCCCACCAGTAGTCCACTACATCCTCTCGCCGGATGAGGAACCGAGTGCGGTCCATCCAGGCGGAGTACCCTTCAAATAATGGGGCCCACCAACGGTTCTCCTTGAATCTATCTGACCTCCCTGACTCCCTATCATCATCTATAGAAAATATCCCCGATGACCGTGCCGATCGCGGTAGGAACCACCTGGAAGACCCCGGGGCCCTTATCACTGGCTCGGGGGCTGTCGTGACCACTCTCAATTCTCCCCCTCCCCGAGAATCACCCTCCGTAGCGCCACTGCGCTGTCTTTCCCCAGTCCGTCTCCCTTCCCCCCCGATGATATGTCCACGGTCTCCAGACTAGGCGGGGAACCCGGGGACCGTGTGATTGGGGCAGGGGTTTTAGCTAGGGCGGGGGATTGGGCGGATGGGCAAGGGATTGGACCCCACGGGGTTACGACCCGTTCCTGGCTGTCCGTAGACTGGTCCAATGAGGATATCTCACCCTCCTCAGTCCTCGGATCGCCCCTCCAACTCCTGGGCCTTGTAGGTGATCGGGGACCTTCCCCCGATCGCCGAAGCGTCGCTGCACTCTTCCTTGGGGTTCCGCTGTCGCCACCGGAAGTGATGTCCTCCCCGGAACCGGAAACACCGTCATCGCGGGTTGGACCCCCATTCGGGATCTCTTCCTCAATGACGACATCCGGAAGCTCCGCCGTCGTCCTCACCGGAAGTGATGCCGTCTCTCCACGTGCGCCTGCGGCCTGGCATGGCCTCTCCGCTCCTACACCGTCTGCTGGGGCAAGGTAAGTGAAGGGACTCCTCTTACCCGTCCGCAGGGGTGTTGGCGTCTCTCGTCCGTCGCCGCCACGTTCTGAGGCGGAGGGACTCCGTCTCTCGGCTCGCCGATCTGCGGGGGACGTCCTGTCTTTCTGACAGCTGCTGGTACCACGGGGTGTCGTCCTCCCCGGTTCTATCCTGGGCCTCGCTGTCACCTTTTCAAGTTCACTAAGATCCTCGTCCGAGTATTCTCCCTTCTCGGTGCGGTCAGGAGGTGACCCGACTGTCGCGGTTGCGGCCGACCCAGCCGACTTGACCGGCTCCAGTCCCCTTTCTCCGGGACTCGCACGTCCTATCCACAGTGCGCCAGGGGACTCGGCGGCTCGCTTAGCCTGGTCCCCCGGGGGGTCAGCCGATTGTATCGGTATAAATGTCGGCATAGGCCATAAGTACAGTGTCCCGCAATGGGGGCAACGTGCCGCCGTGTTGACCGTGCCTCCGGGCAGCCCGCATTGTAGGCAGAGCCCGACCACCGTCTCGGTGTTAGCCACCCTTACTACTAGTAACCCGCCGGGTACTGAGTAGGGCTGAGTGGAGACCATAGTTCCCACAGCGGAGGGGCAGGCCATTCTTTTTGTAGGGACCACTTTCAGTGTGGGTCTCTCCAGGTCAGTGGTTCCTCGCAACTGACCGGTAGAATCTTCTGGGCCAGCCACTTCCTGCTTCGGCTCCTCCTTTTGCTGACATAGCTGGAACCCGCCCCCAGGGGTTGCAATTATGGGCGGGTCCCACAGGGGAATATCATGCCCCTTAATTAAGACCGCGCCTCTCTCAGTCCTGGTGGGCGGGGTCTGCGTTTTCGCGCCAGTTTCCTCCTCAGAGCTGGATTCTTTTCCCGCGGCTAGTTCCCGCCTTCTCCTTGCAGCAGCTTTGCGTGCAAAATATCCCTCTTTCTTGCAAATCATTCCGCGGCCGGAACTACTTTTTGTAGTGGCGCCGTCTGGATATCAGTCCCTGGGCCCAGTGGGTGCATTCCCACAGGCCATAGTTGAAAGTCACTCCCCCTGGTAGAAATCAGTGGAGGGTCCCATAGACTAAGCGGTTGACTCAGCACCGGGGCTGAGTTAGTTACTGTCCATGCAGGCGCAGCCATAGCTTTCGCGCCATGCCCCCCATCAGGGCGGGGCTCTGCTGTTCACGCCATTCCCGGCCAGCTCTTTGCAAGTTCTGCATCAGCCATTTCTCCTGTGACTGTCCCATGCGGTTTCCCTAGCAAGCGGGAACCGCCATTTTGGTTGGCTTTTAAGCCCAAAAAGTCATTTTGTTTGCTCTCCTCGCGGGGTTCTCCCCCAATTATTACAATTTCCTCACACTCTTCAAGGGTGGCCCCTCGGTGTCCCAGACAGGATAAAAACGGGGCAGCCACGGCCTTCGCTCTGCTCCAAAGCAGACTGGTTAACGATAACTCGCGACAGTTTGCTCTTCAGTGGGGTGCACGCCACGGGTGCCCTCCCCATCAGCCTCTGGTCGCCATTTTGTGTTCTCCGCACCACGCGGATCCTCCATTCTCTCGTAACAGTTATCGTACATGGGACTCCGCTCTGCGGGGCAGCCTCCACATCAGTACAATAAAGAGTTGCTCAGATGCACCACTACATGTGTACCTGAACTAGGCTGGACTCATGTTGCACTACCTCAGGCTAGGCTCACTCTCTCAGTGTCTGCTGTGTCTCCTTCCTCACAGTCTGTGCTCCCTATGGTAAGTGTCTGGAATGGGCTAGGTACTCTGGCTCTGCCATGCAGTACTTGGGGCGTCTACCTCTCTTGGTCAGCCTAGCGCAGACCCTCTCCAGGATTCCTGACCAAGTTACAGGCTATCCCTTCTGGCATCCTACCAACTAGCACTGCCTCAAGGTGACTCGGTCAGCTATAGCCCGGCTCCAGACCCCTCACTCCTTTCAGGCCCCTTGGTTGTCCCTGCGAACTGACAATATCCCGTCAGCCCCCTGACCACCCCTAGGTCCGTCCCTACACAGCACAGAGTGGCAGCAGACGCTCTCCCTGTTTCCCAGTGTGCCTAGCTAGAGCCTGTCCTGATGACAGATCTGATCTCTCAGCAGCGCCTCCAAATGTAACGGTTTTTGTGAACCGGCCTGACCCACCCAATCTCACATTGGCCCCTGTGGTCTAACCGGCCCCCATTACAGTGTGGTAGTGTCTGGTGGTGCACCTGTTGGCAACAGGACTCCTGAGTCTCCCGCATGATGGTGTGTGGGGAGGACCCGTCCAGACAGGCAGCTGAGGTAGTGTGCTGAGTCTCACCTAGTTCCAGTGCAGCGCCTCCACCTCATCAGGGTCCCTGCGTCCGCAAGGGGATGATCCTGTTGAGGAACTCCTCCGTGGTGCTCCTCTCTGTACATTCACTCCACACATGTACACGAGAGGGTTTGTGAATGAGAACATCTTTATTGGTGATGTGGGCTAGCTGCCCCTCGCAGTATATTCTTAGCCACTCATTCTGCAGTCAGTGCCTCCCTTTAAAAGGTGTATCTCTCCTTAGATAGTGATTCCCTATCCCCTCAGGGATCACTGCCCTGTGCCAGGTCCCTGGACACAGTCTCCTCTATGGTTACTATAACATAACTTTCAGTCTCTTAGGCTAGTACTTGAACTTGGCTCCTGCCAGAACTCCTGCAGAACTCCTCCTCCCTTAGCAGAACTAACTTTTGGCTCAGTGCTGTGCCTTATGTATACTCTGGAAGCTGACACACCTCTGACATCACTAACCATGGAGTCAGAGCATGTGACTACTCCCATCCATACACAGGGCACTCCACCAGGGTGTGAGGGCAAACCTCCATAATTACTGCTGGCATGCCCACAACTTACCAGGCCTTACTGTCAGCAGGAGAGATGACTGTAGCCATTTTACATGTCCGCTACATATATATAGACCCCGAATTAAAAAAACATAGTAATGTCAAAAAAAATTATATAGGGGATATATATTAAATGATATATATATATATACCTGAGGAAGGTCTCTCTGTGGGACCGAAACGTTGGCTTACGTGTATTTCATGTTGTGAATATAGATTTTTGGATTAACCCCGTGCGGTGTGCTGTCTCTTTACTGGTCTTTGGATTGGTTCGTATCATATATATATATATATATATATATATAGGATATATCTATATATATATCCTATATATATCATACATATATATACACATTCATACATATCCATCACACGGATCCCTGTCCCACCTCCCGCCCCACAAGCCCCGCCTACCAGAGCACACGCTCTGTCTGACGGGCAAGAACATGAAAAGCAGCCGCTTGGTAAGCGAGAGGTGAGTATCAGCAATCATTAGCGCTGGAGAGCACAGCCACTCTCCACTATAAACACAGCCTAATTACCCTTCTATCCTCTCCCTCACTCCCCTGCCTCTCATCTCCCTCACACAACCACTTCTCTCTCTCCCTCCATTACACCACCACATCGCTCTCTCCCTTACACCACTACCACCTCTTTCTCTCTCCCTTACACCACCACCTCTCTCCCTCCCTTACATCCTCACCTTGCTCCCTCCCTTGCACCTTTTCACCTCCCCAGGGCCGCTGACAGATTTCCCAGGGCCCAGGACTACAGCTCTGACCGGGGCCCCCCACCGTCAGAGGTATTGCAAGCCCCATTTCACACCTCGTGGCCCCCTCTATTCCCCCCTCCCATATTCCCATGTATTTCTCTCACCTCCATCTGACCTCTTACGCTCCCCCCCTCCATCAATTACCTCATTCTCACTCAATCTCTGTGTCTCATTCTTACTCCCTCTTTTCCACACTCACCCCCTCTCTCCTCTCACTCTCCCCCAGCGTCAATTAACCCCCTCCTCATGCTCATTCCCTCCCCCCTCCTCACACTCATTCCCTCCCCCCTCACACAATTGCCCCCACCAAATATTTACCAAAAACCCCACTCCCCAATGCAAAAAAACTTCCCACCAACAAATACATTAAAAAAATTCCCCCCAAATATATACAACCCCCACCTCCCCAAATAAAAAATAATAATATATATAAACACACATTCCCAGATAGCTTAAACTCCTACATCCACCACATCATGAATATACAGTATATTTATGCCAAAATGAGTGCTACTGAGCGTGGCAAATGTATACGTACAACAGAAGACACGGGTGCCCAATGCTACATCAAATTGACAAAACATATATGGTAATGAGTATAAAGTTTAAATACTTGAATAATAATAGTAATTACTTGTTTTTTTAGTTAAACCCTTTGGCCAAAGCGTCGTAAGCCTGCATACCAACGTCAAGGTAAACCAAAAATGCAGGTCCTAACACTAAAACTGTGAACCCTTCCTGTTACCTCTGTATGAGGGAAAGGAACTGCAGTGAGTCCTGTCCATTCAGCAAGTTGCCAGAACCTCCCAAGTTAAAAGGTGGGGAGGTATATACATGTAGAGGTATCAGTACCGTGTTAGCCGAGCTTCAATAATCAAAAAATAAATAGATGATATATATAAACTAAAATACATACCAACCCCCTTACCTCCCTAATAAATTTGAAACCCCTCAATACTGTACATATAACCCTCAATACATATTAAAAAAATATATATATATAAACCCCCATTACATATAAAACCCCCAATACAGGCATACCCCGCTTTAAGGACACTCACTTTAAGTACACTCGCGAGTAAGTACATTTTGCTCAATAGGCAAACAGCAGCTCACGCATGCGCCTGTCAGCACGTCCTGAACAGCAATACTGGCTCCCTACCAGTACCGAAGCTGTGCACAAGCGGGGAGACTATAGAGCCTGTTACACGTGCGTTATTTACATCAGTTATGCACGTATATGACAATTGCAGTACAGTACATGCATCGATAAGTGGGGAAAGGTAGTGCTTCACTTTAAGTACATTTTCACTTTACATACATGCTCCGGTCCCATTGCGTACGTTAATGCGGGGTATGCCTGTACACACACACACACACACACACACACACACACACACACACACACACACACACACACACACACACACACACACACACACACACACACACACACATAAACCAATGCACAAAAAAAAAAACAATACATATAACAAAAATCCCAATACATATAAAAAAAATAGCCCAATACATATAACCCCCCCCCCCCCATCCCAATACTTAAAAACAGACTTACCTTGTGGATGGTCAGGCTGAGCCAGGTGTATGGGGGGCGGGCCTGGCAGCCAATGCTGCACGTTGGGTTAGGCTCAGCTGCTGGTCCTCTCGCGGCCGGCCCCCGGCTCTCCTTCAGCTGCAGGCCTCTTCCTCTCTGTCGGTGGCCCTGCAGGATAGTTGTCCCGGATCTCCCCCCGGCAGCGGCCCTGTGTTCCAACATCAGAGTTCTTCATAGATTCAATTATAGTGTACAGAGCTTTCGAGGTATCGTAAGGTTCTTTGCAGTTCAATAAAGCTGAAGTTTCAAAAGTTCTGTTTACTGTAATATTACTCCAACAATGGTCTGCTAAAAGCTATCACAACCTACTTTGAATTTGCCAATACCTAATTAGCGAAAAATTAGGCTTTAGGTAAAATGGGGTTTAATTCTTCCCTAATAATGTAGTAACAATTCTATGGCATATTGAATAAGGGTTTATGCAGGTCTTGTGTCGGCACAATTGGGCAAAAAAAGGACCAAGGTTATGAAATCGAATTTTTAAAAAAAACAAAGATTTTTTTAAACCGATTTTTAAATCTGATTTTTTCATGCAGGATTGGGAATAGTTGTTCTATTTAAACTTTGGTAGTTCACATACACTGCTGGGCACCCCACTGGCTGTAGCTTATGATGCTGAATTTGCCGTGAAATGTTTCCAGGAATAGATTTGGACTTCTCAAGATCATCAGCAGAATTTCAGCAGTAACCGTGATGATGCTGGTGCCCTGTCTCAGCATGGGTCATGAGATGAACATGGTTAAAGCCCAAGTACCACTAGATGGCCCAGCATATATTTATTTGGTTATTTATATTTACTTTGCCATTTTTCTTCTCATTACATATTTTATTATGAGATTTTTTTTATATATATATATATATATATATATATATATATATATATATATATATATATATATATATTATATATACTGTGTTAACTCTCAAACCCTAACTAGCCCTCATTTCTGGAGTAAATTCGCATAAAATCAACGAATAGAACACTATGCTATATGTTAAACAAAAAAAAAAAGACCACATATGTGTGCTAATGATACAGTAGTAAGCATATCTACATGTAAAATAATCTCACATTAGCTGAGAACCATTTCATAAAGCCCTGTACAGTACCTCAATATTTTCTTCTACCTATCTGAGTATTTATATGTCTTTGATATTCATTACAGGGAGGATTAATGAGTATGGAATGAAGGTTTTTTATTTTTTATTTGTTGGGTAATATGTAAATATAATGATTTCAAGCAGTGAGGCTGACATTTAGTTTTGAAGATTTAATGATGGTAGTTTTGTGAGTCAATGGGTGCTTTATGTTGTTTTTCTTTCATTTGTGCTCACCTTGTAAATGCATTGATATGTAGCACTTTTAATGGACAAAGAGAGAGAGATTCTTCCTGGATGTAATAGGTTGTAGAGAGCTTTTGAAACCTTACGGATCTATTCTTCATGTGTACATAGTCTGCTAGTACCTACTGTATGAAGAAACATGGGCTTTTCATAGCTGTGCCCTGTGAAGTTTAAAGTGAGTCTATAAACCACAGATTGAGCTTCATTTATCTCAGGTGTAAGAAGTGCCAGTACTATCTATAAAGAAAAATTCTTGATCCATTCAAATATGCCACTGAAGCATCGCAAAATATTCAGTAAAGTCTTTCAACTAATGTGTGCTTCTCCAAATCTAGAATTTTGCACTTTATATATGTGGTACATTTGTCAATATCGCCTAACTTAAGAATGTGTTAATAGCACAGCCCTTTCTCAGAGGCAACCTGATAACACCACATAGTGAATAGTCACCTGAAAAAGCAATCAGACCGCTCCCATACTACAACTGCTACATGCAAGTCTACAGGTGCCTATTTGCCATTGATAGTTTAAGCTAAGTCTCAAGTTGCACTCCATCCTAGGTTGAACATAAACTAAAGACGTGTAAGTGTTTGGTTCTTACAAATAGAAAATCACAAGTTATCCAAACTTAAATCCCCATTAGTATTTTTTTATTTTTTTTTAAACTTGTTCTTTATTTGCATGTTTTTGTTAATACCAATGGGGACTGGGGAACAGAACATAAAAAGAGGGAGGATGTTACTTTTGAATTACATATCTTTTCATCACGTCCATAACATCATTTAGTGGGGAGACAATAAAGACGTTACTGTTGGGACAGCGTATAAAATAACTAGTACAGAACTTTAACTTAAAAAGACTGGGGAAGGGATAAAGGAAAAGACAGAAAAAAAAAAAAAAGAATGTCATTACTTTAGCAACAGTTTTCCACCTGTCGGTGTACCATAACAGTAATCCTATCATAGCAGTAGATAAGCACACGTACCTGTGTGTGGACTATTGAGTACCGAATACCCTCCAGGCCCATCTCGTCGTTTTAGACCAAAGTGAACCATATCACACCCAGATTTTCTCAGCGACTATGTGGTTTTAGTGCACCTCTATTATGTGTTTTTCAGGATCGTAGAGTTCCCCTAGTAATATATCTATGACCTATATAAGTTCTCCACGGATCCCAGACTTCTAGGTATTTCTGTACTGTGTCGTTTTGTATCCCCGTCAGTTTTTCCATAAGACAGATCCTCCATAATCTCACTTTTACAGCGTGTATGGTCGGCTGCTGTTCCTGTTTCCAGGCTTTGGCTATTTCGTATCTGGCCGCTGTATATATGTGTGTCAGTAGTTTGTCGTCAATTTTTTCCATGGTTTCAGTTGGCCTGCATAGCAGTACCTTCCAGGGGTCTAGGGGGAAGGTATACCCAAGTATTGTCTGTGCCATATCATGTGTGGCCTTCCATAGCTTTGCAACATTCGGACACGTCCACCACATATGTACAAACGAACCCTGCTGGCCACACCCCCTTGTACACACTGGGGACATGTTTCTGAAAATTTTGGACAGTCGTAGTGGGGTGTAGTACCGTTGGTGGAGCATTTTATATGCATTATCTTTTATTAATACACATGTGGAGCTCTTCGCTATTCCTTCAAATATGTTATCCCACTGCTCCTGAACTAGTTGCTCTCCCAACTCCTCCTCCCACTTGGTCATCAATTTGGGTTTTATCTCCGGGTCTATTTTACCCGACGCAAGCAAGCTATATACTGTAGAGATCAGACCTTTTTTGTCCTCCCCTATGAGGCACAAATCCTCAAATGCTGTGAAGTCATTATATGGGCCTGTCCTCTGTATATGGTCCCTCAGTTGTAGATACCTAAAGAAGGCCGATTTATGAAGGCCATTTTCTCGTGTTACTGTCTCAAACTTTTTAATATCTTTGTTTGCCCATAGACCCTTAACCCTTGTGATTCCTGCCTTGCTCCAGTCCTTAAACGCTGTTGGTTCCGTACCCGGGATAAGGCTAATATTGTCAAATAGTGGTGTCATCTGAGATTTGAGGTTAGATAGCCCATGTTTGAGTTTCAATGAATCCCACATAATTAGTGAGTGTGTAATGGATTCCAGGGGTTCCCTCAAAGTTGGTCTTTCTTTCTTTGTTAACCACAGTATCATTTCTATAGATGACCCTGATATCACATCAGACTCAATTTCCACCCACTTTTTCCTCTTTTTATGTGCATGCCAGTGGACCAGTTGGCTTACATGTGCCGCTTGATAATATTGCCACAAGTGTGGCAAAGCTAGCCCTCCTGACTGTTTGGGTCTATAGAGTGTGGGCAACCCTATTCTCGCTTTTTTGTTATTCCATATGAATTTTGTTTTTTCTTTCTGTAGCTCATGTATATCCCTAGCTCTGACCTTCACTGGGAGTGTGTGGAAAAGGTACAAGATTCTAGGTAGTTGGTTCATTTTAATGGCGTTTATTCTGCCTATCCATGATATCTGATACCTGGACCATTCTTCTAAGTCTTTTTTCAGTGTTTTTATTAGTGCTGGATAGTTTGTCTCGTATATGGTGTCAGTTGTGTTGGTCAACCAGATTCCCAAGTACTTTATGGCCTGTGTCTTCCATGCGAAGTCAAAGTTTATTTTTATTAGCTTTAGTTCTTCCTGAGAGAGATTTATATTTAGTGCTTTGGATTTTTCATTATTTATTTTGAACCCTGATCATTTCTGGAACTCGGACAGGTTACTAAATCGGTTTGTTAGTGAGGTGAATGGCTTTGAAATTGTTAACAATATGTCATCGCGAACAATGCCAGTTTGTATTCTTTTTGTTTTACCTTAATCCCCCTGATATCTGCGTTCGCCCTGATTTGGGCTGCTAGCGGTTCTATCGCCAAAGCAAACAGTAGGGGTGACAGGGGGAAACCTTGTCTTGTACCATTTCTGATGCGGATTTTCTCGGTCTGCATATTAATATAGGATACTTTAGCTGTGGGTTCTCCATATAGTGATGTAATAGCTTTCATAAAGTTGCCCTTCACTCCAAATGCCCGAAGTGTCTCGAACATATATCCCCAATCAATACGGTCAAAAGCTTTCTCAGCGTCCTTCCTCAATCTTGTGGTCAGCCTTATTGGCCTTCTCGTAGAATTTTTGTTTTGTCCATGCTATGGCCTTTTTCGCTGTCTCAGTCAGTAATAGATTTAATTTCCCCCTTAGGTCCCGCAATTCAGTCTCAATGGCTATACTATGATTTGCTTTATGTGCTTCTTCTAGGGTCTTTATCTTTTCTTGCAGACTTGCGGTTTGTTTCTGTCTCTCCCTCTTTCTATGTGTTGCGACACTGATAAGTTTTCCTCTCACCACGGCCTTATGGGCCTCCCATAGGATATAGGGTGAGTCCACGCTACCTTCGTTTATTTGGAAATAGTTAGTGGTCTCGTTACTGATCTCAGTTATGACCTCCGGCATCTTTAGTAGAGACTCATTTAATCTCCATGTCCCTTTACTTGGTTTCTTATGTATGTCCTCAATGTGCACTTCTACTGGAGCATGATCTGACCATGTGATTGGGTGCATTATGGCCTTTGTTATGTTTGGGATTAGCTGAGAATCTACAAATATGTAATCTATCCTTGTATAAACTTTATGGGGTGCTGAGTAGAAAGAGAAATCTCTTTTCTGGGGGTTTATCTCTCTCCAGCATCCCTCAAATCAAATTCTTTAAGTCCCTCTCTTAGTACTTTTCTCTCCCCTTTTCGGGAAGCCAGAGTCGCGGCTAAAGCAGGTTTAGATCTGTCTTGTTTGTCATTTAAAGCTATATTGAGGTCTCCAGAGAAGACTATGCGGCCCCGGTAGATTTTCCCAGCAGTCGAAATAATTTTGTAAAGAATATACTCTTGTTTTCGTTCGGGGCCTACGCATTAACTAAGGTTAACTGGGTGTCTTCTATGTCCCCTGTGAGTATTAGGTATCGTCCCCCTGGGTCCCTTTTTACCTTATCCACCTTAAATGGGGAGTTCCTTGCTAGGAGAATGGCCACCCCTCTTTTCTTTTCGTCTTTTGCAGATGTTGTCTATGCTTGGGGGTAGAATTTGTCCCAAAACGTAGGGGTGGAGCCAGCAGTGAAG
The DNA here is from genome assembly GCF_040206685.1 of Ascaphus truei. NCBI lineage: Eukaryota > Metazoa > Chordata > Amphibia > Anura > Ascaphidae > Ascaphus > Ascaphus truei. The sequence goes on along the minus strand of NC_134483.1, from coordinate 407,839,210 downwards.
TGCGTTTCTTGTAGGAATATTATGTCCCCTGATAATCTTTTATATTCTGTCAGCTTTTATATTCTGTCTGCTAGTTTCCTTTTTACCACATTATTCAGTTCCTTGGTGTTATGAGATACTAATGTTAGTGTCATTTGTATTTACCTGGGTGTGAGATGTTAGTGTCATTTGTATTTACCTGGGTGTGAGATCTTCATCTGTAGTGGATTCGTTGTCTGTTTTCCCTTGAGTGACGGCCTGGAGGGTCTGCATATCTTATAGCAACAAAAACATTCAAACATGTAAACATCAAAAATAAAACAACATATATAGGATAATTCAGGTGACTGACATAACCTGGATTTGTTTGTTCACTGACCGTGAACGGACTGTCTCTGCGTTTACGCAGTAGCGCTAATCCCACACCCATATCCTTGTGTGTACAGATCGTGGTGCGGTCCCAGGCGGCGGGCCCGCTCAACAACTCAACTTTTATTTTATTTTTTAAACATTTAACGTTTCTATCCCTCCTTTTTTTTTTTTTTTAAATATTTTTGTAGAATTCCCAAACCGAATGTGTAGATCTACGGCATTGTGATCAACTCTATATTGAACATACATAATTCAACAGCTAAAAACATACATTAACCCTCTCTTGTGTACCGCTCCCCTCCTAGTTGTTTTAAAAAAAAAAAAAATGTATTTCTCAATTTTACTTAAATTCTTGCTTTCTGCGTACTGCCTCAGAAATTTTAACTCTCGGGTTACCCGCTCATCTATGGGGGGGAATGGGGGTGACATCTTGTTAATCCTTATCTGGGTCTATGTAACACGTTACAGACTAACAGTTTTGGCATAGTTCTTTATATCGGGTCTTCTCTGTTGTAGCAGGATTTGCATAGACCTAGGACTTCTGTGGTTCCCTTGGATTTCCCGTATGTGGAGTGGCTCCTCTGCCTACTTCTTTCCATATGGGTCTGACGGGAGGCGGTCTGCGTTCTTCTCTGATCATGGGATCTGGTGGTTGCAGACTCAATCTTTCTAGGAAGTCCACTCCCTCTTCTGGATCCCTCATGTAGGCTTGCGTACCATTTCTGGTGGCGATAAGGCGGAATGGAAACCCCCACTTGTATCGGATGTCGTTGTCTCTCAGGACTTTTGTGATATGTTTCAGGGCCATCCTCTTCCTCATGAATTTGAGGATGAAAATGAATTTCAGGCAAAAGGAGACACGGTGACATATATATATATATATATATATATATATATATATATATATATATATATATATATATATATATATATATATATATATATATATATATAATATTATTATTATTATAGACAGGTTAAACTGAATGAAATGAATTGTGTAAATATTACAAGTTAAAAATGTATGCAATAATTTTGATATCTGTTGAAACAACCCAAATTCTTCAGTCAAGTTTCTGCCCACATATATATATATATCCCATGTAAAAATGAATTTCAGGCAAAAGGTGACACGGAGTGCTCATTTGCATGTCATTTCCCAGAATTCCTTGTGGCAGTGGAAGCACTGTATGCTAGGTGATAATGTTGAAAGGCAGGGTTCCAGACCTGTCTAAGACATGTGAATGTGCTCACGTGATCTTTTTATTTGATATATATATATATATATGTATATATATATATATATATCATTTTTTGTTTTATCGACTTATCCATAACTACTGCTCCCTCTTGTGTTAAGAAAGCAGCATATATCTCTGTGTAGTTGTGCCCCAGATTGACCCCTTGTCCTCTCGATCTTTAAATAAGGTGGTATGCACTGAATGTAGAATGTGTACATCTGAACTATTTCACAAGTAACATGAGAGACTAGAGAAAGATTGCCAACTTGCTCTCTCAAGCACCAAGACTTTTGCTGCTTGAGAATTCCAATGAAGAATGGAGGAGTACATAATGTACATATGTGTGGTATAAATCAAGAGAAGAGATATGAGAGACATAAACTATGTATTAGAAGTTATCTTCCTCAACAAAGGTTTGATGCCGTTTCAGACTTAAATAATCCCTTTGTCAACTTCACATGGTTACTTATATTTTGGCTAGTTGATTTTTTTTAAACTGTTATTCTAATGTGTAAGTACTGGGATCTTATCATTCATGGATCAGAAATCCATTCCATATGCACACAATTTCATCATTGAAAACTGAAAAACAGATGGGCGCTACACTTATCAACAAAGGTCCAAATAATAAATAAAGTAGTTAAATGTGCAGCCCTACTTAGAACAGTATGTTGGAGTTACCAGTAAAGTAAAAGTGCTCAGACATATACGAGCATGTTTACTAAGTGGCGCTATGTACTTTCTGGTGCTGGAAGAAACCTTGTGTCGAGTGTATATTATTTTAGTAATTTGTTTTATAACGTAAAAAATATATATTTTCGCAAATTCAGGCTTGGTTATAAAAACAGAAAAACTAGGGCAAAGCCAGTGCAAAATAATTACCCCACACTTCTCAAAGAAACAAGTACAATTGCTTTCAATATTATTTAGTCTCTTTTTTGCTCTTCTTTTGCAACCAGGGAGCTCTAGTAAAAAGACCTCCCATTTTATAAATACTATCAAAAAGTACAAATGACATGAATTCTCATAAGCAATTTTTTTTTTATAGGAGTACCGGCTTCTTCCACCAAGTAACCAATTACTGCATGAAACCACCATACCTCGCTGCTCATATTCTCATCCTGCCCAGTACGTGTTTTATCCTGGTTATCGGCTTCTTCCGGGGCTGGTCACCACCTGTATTACCGTTTTACATGCGAAACAGCTGATAGAACTCCCGATTCCCTCTGGTATATTATGAAGTAATGTAACAAAGGAGAGAGGAGTAGGTACAGTAGTATGTTACCTTTTATTGGAACAGACCCTTACAACAGAACATAAGTTATAAGCTTTCCAGTGTCCATCATCAGGTATGGTAGCAGTACATATGCCAAAGGCATTAAAGCTACGAAAGAAATGGACCAACACGGCTACCCATGTATATTTTCCTCTGTTATATTATAGAGAGTTTGGCCCAGGGATAGAACTAGTCACTGGTAGGCCCCAGTGCAAGTAAAAAAAGAAGAAGAAAAGTACCTCCTTCTTCGGGGCCCTACCCGGCGAGCGGGAAGTGTTACCACTATTATTTTATGGCTTTTGGAGCCAGTTTAAAAGCAAATAAAATAATGAGTTTGTTGTATTAGATAATACTTACTGCATTTTTTTAAAAAGGATTATTCAACTCATAATGCCATTTTTAATGCGTTTTAAAGCATTGTTTTGATTTCTATAGCACGTTTTAGCTCACCACCCCTGCAGTGCAAGGTTTTTGCAGCACTTTCCTGTTTATGATAATTTGTTGCCAATATTCCCAGCAGTTGGAGCTGCAAACTGTAACAATAAATAATGTTACCCTAGAAGTATAAGGATACATTGTAGCTGCAGAGTTACACTGACTGAAGCAGCCATTATGTTAGTCACACCATCAGGATTTTGACAGATTTATAACAGGAGCACCAGCTTAGGCAAGCATATAGAATTATATATGGTCACATGTCAATATTGTCACATGCTTTACTTATACACATAAGAAGAAAAGTAAAAAAAAAAAAGGGGGGGGAATTTAGAATTGCTGCATTAATAGTTTTTACTGGGAGATTTTGGAGAGGGCAACAATGCCAAAGAAGCAGTTACCAGATCTGAGTTATGAAGCAATACAGTACTTAGAGAAATGCATGTAACATATTAGAGAGGGAGAAAGCACAAGAGTAAAAGGCAGAGGCGCGTGAATAGTTTCTTGGTAACCGAGCAGTGAAGCACAAGTGCTTAATCCTCGTCATTTAACCTTATATTTTAAACTGTCCTGTGAGACATATGGGGAACTAATAAATAAGCAAACGCCTGAATAGCCACCTAGTGCGAATAATGGCATCTCTATTTTATGGACTGAAACGATCACTGTAATTAATTTAAATTCTTTTTTTTTTCACCCAAACCATCACTTTGTCTTTTCCCCCCAGTAAATCAGCGAAGTGATTTAATATTGTACACGTTTTGTATTGGAGCCAGTGCTCTAACCTTATGCGTGTTGTATAATATTGTCAGCCACTACAGTACAACTACTAGGGTGAGTAACCAAGAGCTGGATTTGTTTTCTTTTTAGAACGAAGTAGAAAAGCAAAACAATGCATGTGAAGTAATATTTTCTAAAGCTGGTTGTAGTGACAGCATGGGTCATCTGCACAAGGTTATCATAACAAACTCTACCACACTCTCCCTGCTCTTCAAATGATTGAGTACATTCTAATTTAAAGGTGCTTTAGGGTAAGAAAACATTTGCTTAGTGTCATGTGTTTGCTGTCATTATTGTGTAAACGGCTGGGAAATATATGTCTGCTTTTAAAGTTGTAGAAAAGAATAGGTGCAAAAGTGAACTTGCTTGCTAACTTTTTTGTGGTGAGGCATAATCGTGTGTCATTTGATAAAGCTTAAAGTAGGCTATGAATTAATAACAGACTGAACCAAAAATAAGTGCCAGGATTGAGCACATGCATCAACACGTCTGCTCATTTCAACGATGCACAAATAAGGCCATAAAAGAATTCTAAGTACTCACTATTTGTAGGTTTATATCGTAATAAGTTGAATTTGAACATTTCACTAAACCTTTTTTTTTTCTTTACCCCTCTTTTCCATACCTATTTATTTCTTCTATTTACATTAGAGTATATTTGTTTATAATATTAATATTCTATTCAAATATTACATAATGCTGCTGTAAAATGTATGTACTACTGATGGGAAAACAAGTATGGTGTGATTGTTTACAAAATGTTATACAAAGTCTTAGCAAGCTCAAATCCCAGTCTCACCGTATTATATACGTATACATTAATTTGTGTTAGTTGAAGTGCTACTGGGGAAAACTTTCAAAGTAAAGGGCTAGTTTTCTTTTGATCCGCAGTGGTGATTATCTGGTGAGTGTATATTCACAACAAATTAGTCCCAGATGGGGTATTCTGCCAGCCGATTGCAGTGTTCATCATGATATGCCTTAAACGTGGCATTTAAAAAGGCTAATCACGCATTGATTGGGGTTGCTGCTATTACACATTGGGAATTTACCATAAAAGAGGGTCTATAGCGACCATACTTACCAAACCACCCTTTGAGACTGACTAACTCTATATAGATTATATTAGAGTATTTTATACACAATCAGCACAAACGGATTTGCACATGTTAAATGTGAAAAAAGGTTTAAGCACATATATTCCTGGTCTCCCAGTGTGCTACTTAGGTATATAGTATGTTGAAAGTCCAGGAGTTCATTTTTGTATTTTTCTCTAGGGTTCTGTCTGTGGGCCTCAAAGATTGCAGGATCAACCTTTATGTCCAACTACCATGTAAATATAACATTACAACATCAGGTGCTTTGGCAGCTTAATAAGGTTTTCATTATGATATGCCTTAAACGTAGCATTGAAGTTGGGCGTTTTACCGATTATTTTGAGTGTTAGCCATCACAAACTACAGTACCATAGAGGAGGGTCCACGGTGATTATATGTACCATACTATTCAGCTAGACTTACCAGTTTCATGTACAGACTTTACTAAAGTGTATTCATTCAGCATACTGATTTGCAAAACAGGATTTGTTCACATTAACTAGTGGAACAGGTTTAATAATATATATTCCCTGTCTCCCAGTGTGCTATGTGTATATGTGCTGAACATTGAGAGATCTATCACTGCATTTCCCTCCAGGGGTTTGTTCTGTGGGTTTAACAAATGATTAGATCAACCACTACAGTGTTGCAACATTGATACATCATATCATTTTGCTGGCTATAGCTCACATACATAAATGTGATATGCCTTACATGAGGCACTGTCCTTGCTAAATAATTTAAACATCTTCTTGTTACCACCATGAAAATAGTTACGGCTGTTTAAACCCTTTTTGAAGTGAGATGCTCCCTAGAGTCATTATCTGATAGATCTTGTACCCGTGTACATTTCAGCAGTTTACACACACTCTATATAAAATCGTGATTATGAATGATACATTGTGCTGATTATATATCACCATCAACCTATCAGTGTCAAAATACTGACTTATTAGGCAGTGTACCCCATACTTTGAATGCATGACCAGTCAGGTCTATTGGTTACAAACCCTAGCACGGAGTTATTTTATTTCACTTGCTTTATTCTAAGTGCCAATTCCTTTTAAGTTATATGTTATATTTTAAATGAACTACATTACACAACTTTTTTGACTTTGGTGCGCCACGTAGGGAGCTCTTTCTCAAGTGCCCAGCCGCACTTATCTTCACTCATTTCTCCCGGGCAGCACATTGTCGTTATAGGATAGGTTAGAGCGAGGCCATCACATATATATTCTGTACTGGGAAAGTGACCTGAAATGTACAAGAATACACAAAGAAGCCCCAATACACATCCAACGTGACAAACTTATTTAGCTCATTACTATATGTTTTTTCTTTTCGTAAGTACCGTAGAAGTCATTTAGTTCAATCCTTTGGCCAAAACATTTCAAACATGCAACCATGTCAAGGTATGACTCTATCATCCGGCACTACATTGTCAATGTTATACTGTCTCCATTGTATCTCTTCCACTGCATAGGGAGAAGAGGAAACAAAACAATAATATAGTCAACAGCATGCGATGCGTGGCATGTAGGCGGTGTCTAAGGGGTTACAATTTGGGAGCACTGTATGTGCTGTGTGAGCTACAGTGCAGTTGAAACTGGTTAAAAAAACAGAAGTGCCCATATAAATAAAGTGAAAAAGTCTAAATAAATAAATAAAGTGCAAACAAATAAATTTTTCCCATGCATATTGCTATAGTAAAGGTCACCATCTTTCTCCTGGGGGAAGAAATCTCTCAATAGAGTACTACATTCACATGTGTGTACTTGGACCCGTTGTTATATAGAGGTGAGATGGGCGAGCTTAAACTATTAAACTAAGTGGGAGGGGCCATAGACCTCCCAAACATTTACAATTAGACATACACAATCTGAACAAGTTCAAACCCCAGACTCTCAGTATTATATATGTATATATTAGTGTGTGTTAGTTGGAGAGCTACTGAGAGACTGACCTCAAATACACAATGATGCTGTTTCCTAGCCCCCCCCCCCCCCCCAAAGTTTCTACATTCCCTATGGGGTATTTAGAAGCCCCCTCTACCCCTCAGGAAGGGGCGCATGATGGAGGGGGTGGAGGCCCGAGGCAGCACTGATGGGGTTAAAGGGAACTTGGGAGAGTGAGGTCAGCAGTAGAGGGGCTGGACATAAGGGGAGGGTATATAGAAGAGATTAGAAGACTCCACCTTTTCGCCTGCTGTTCCGGTGTGGATTTATTTAGGTTATGTTTTAATAAATGTTGTGGCCATTTTACCCCAATTCTGGAGTTTGTCTTATTGGGTTTGGGGGGGGGGGATCTAGATATCGAGAGGTAACTTGAGACTTCCTGACGTCAAATCTATTCTACAGTGGACACATTTTTTATTTTGAAATACTGGTTAGGTAAGGACATACTGTATTAACCCAAGGAAATTATAGTATGAGAAAGGGGGTAGTATAGCGCTAACAAGTGATTTTATGTACAATTAGTGTGTTGACCAAGAGTCCGTGACGACAGGAGGCAGCAGGAGAGTTTGGCGCGGACAACGGCATCTTTCAGCTCCATTCCTGTGGATTGACATGTTGCCGCTATCAGCTGCTCTGAGACGCGGCACACCACGGAGACTTTTAGGCTGTTTTGCCATAGATGAGAGAGGATATTCTCTTAAACTATCTACCACGCACATCCTACCTGCGTCTAGTAGGTAGGGCTTCAACTTTTTGCAGTGGACCACCATTGGAATTCTTTGATTGCATGACACATTATTATTATTGTTGTTGTTGGGCATATACTGTAAGTATCGGTACTTTGTAATATTTGGCTGCTGTATTCATCTGGTGATGTCATATCTTGAATCCATCGACTTTACTGTTTGAATAGAGCAAAAAATCAAAGTTAAAGCCGGTCTCAACTATGTAATGCATGCACTTAAATGCCAAAAATGCATCCAAAGCATGGATTATTAGACCGCGTTTATAGTGGCCGCGCGTAACGTCACGTGCGTGCACTGCTCGCGCAATACCTGTGCTGAGGTCTGAGGCGTGGCAGAGGCTTGGCCGTGACATCACACGAGCGGTTCGCCCTCATTGGCTGAACCACACATGTGACCCGGCCGTTGCGCGGCAAAGACGAAATTCTTGTCTTCAAAATCGCGGTCGCGTGCACTATGGGCGGCATCATGAGGGTACATACATTTGTTCTGGAGGTGCGCTATAATCGCGGCCTTATTCAGTAGACGGCATTTGCAGTTTGTTTAATAGAAGTGAATGGAATATGTATATTTAAACTGCTATTGTGGACCATATCCATCGCATTTGTGGTGTTTTTTTTTCTTTTTTTTTCTAGAACAAATTCCTTTTTTTTTTTTTGCTCTGGACCTTAATAAAAACCTAGAATAATAATGCTAAAAGTGGGTGACTAAAGAAAGCTGTATTCTATTTTTTACTATGGCATTCCCTATAGCTCAGCTAGTCTTAAAAATGTAAATGCAAACCATTTTTCTTTGTGTCCTCTAAATTTTAATATCTGCTTTTTAAAAAAAATCCTTGTTGCATTCTCTTTGCTATGGGTCATGCAGCTTTAATGGAACTGTGCTTTTAATATTTCCAGTGTGTAATTCAAACACTTCCCCTGGGTACTTTCTAAATCCTCTTATTTTAAATGGAGCTTTAAATAAAATGATGCATTTTTGTTTGGCAGTGCTATGGTAAATAAAAGCTAGTTGGTGTCCATTCTAATGGTTTTATAAGTATGATGGCCGTGACTATTTTCCTGTGTATTTTAAAATGGTAAGCTACTGTAGGAAGCAATGGTTTTAAAACCGCTGACTTGATCATTAATTTGAGATGAAAAATGTACCTTTTAAAAAGCACTGCACAGTGTCTCTATTAAAATTAATGAATGGAGAATGATGCCAATTCGCACTAAACGCAGCAGTTAGTATATGGTTTTGTAGTAATATATAATTGTTGGTTTTATTTCAGAAACCTGTTACTCTGTAATACAGTAGTTTAAATTTGGCCTCTGTAAAATCCAGGTGAAGGGGTTTTAGAAGCTTATAATGTACACTTTTAGATGGGCCATGCTAAAATCTCAGTGCAAGTAACTCTCGAGCAATTTTAAATTATCTAATGTCCCCTGAAAGCTATTTAAATCTGAATTGTCCACTCCATTTTCCATTTCAATCATAACCTTTTCAAAAGTACTGTAAGTAGTCCATGTTTAAGATTATTCATGGGTACAAAAGTAGATTTAAAAGACAAATCTGTATTTTATCATTAGAGTTGCGATCTGGTATCAAATTGGAAGTCTCTGAAAAAGAGGCTTTAAGAGATTAAAGGAGAGGATTCTTGTGAATATGAAGACAAAACTTTCAAATTGTAATGTTACACATCATTTAAACACCTCTGCTTTCAAAGAAACCAAATCTGGACTTGAAGTTTAAAGGATAAACCCTTAGGCTGCTCTTATAGTACCTGGCGACAGCGACGCGACGTCGCTCCAAAACAAATCCGTTGCATGCGCTTATAGTAAGCGCGATGGCGACGGAGAGACCGAAAATTTGGAAGTCAGTGAAATTGGCTTTTATTAGAGACAGTCGCCACATGTGACTGTCTCTAAACCAATCACAGAGCGCTGCCCTCCTCCTTGGTGACATCACTGGCCTTGTCGCCAGCGACGTCGCTTAAAACTAAAGTTTAACTTTCGCCGGTGACGTAATCGACGCGTTGCCGTTGCCGGCACTATAAACGTGGCCTTAGAAAGGAGATGTAATTCAACATAATTCAAAGAGTAGAGAGGGTAGTGTAAGTTGATTACAGACTGTAGTAAGCTCCTAGGTCTCTTAGGCTGCGCTTATACTGTCGGCGACACGACCGATGACGTCACCCGTCGCCATTGCGATAGTTGCATTTAAAGTTTAGGCGACATCACTGGCTACAAGGCTAATGATGCCAGAAAGAGGGACGAAGAAGCTCTCTCATTGACCACAAGGGGAGACAGTCGCTAAAAAAATTTAAATAAGTGACTACCAGATTTTTGGTTGCGCTGTTGCTATTAGCGCTGCCGACGGCGAGAAAGCATTTGTTTTGATGCGGCGTCTCTGTCGCCAGCGCTATAAGCGCAGACTTATACTGTTATGAATAAAAGAAGGTGCAATGCTTCCACATTGCTTGAGTGATTTGTCGTCTCCTGATGTATCCATATCACAACGAGATCCCCATTTAAATATACTGTACAGTAGGTTATGTTCTTAGTCTATCCCAATTCTAAACTCTATTAAACTGGATGCCTTGTTGTACTTCATGTCTTGTATGGATATCATTTAACTTCTGTAAAACTTCTTCATTTTTAAACAATCGGTCTGTCACTGGCGTAGCATTAGTATTCAATATGTGCTGTAATTCTGCTTTTTCTGTTTCGGTAATGGCAATTTTTAATCTTGTATCAGTAGTAGCTTACATAAGTACCATTTTTGGTCAGGTACCATGGAATAATGAAACCAATTTCATTTTTATTTAAGTAAAAAACGTTCAGGTTTAACATTTCCCCTAATTTAGATTTTCACCGCTTATCACCTTTAGATTTATGGCTGTATATAAAGAATGGAAGGACACACTGTACTATTTTCAGGAAGCCTGGAACATGTAATACATTCATATTATTCATGTTATTCACCTCATATAACATACCTAGTGGTCAATTTTGATAACTTTTTGATGGGTATGTTTGAAGAGACTACCCTACGTCATTACCTTTATCTTTTCAGCAAGCTCACAATAGAAATAGGTCTAAAAATATTCATTCTTTCAGGAGAATCTTTTGTAATAATATTTATTCTAGTGATACTCAATTTAAACTTTATTTCCAAATGTTCTATAGCCTCATCGAAAAGCACTCGATTTAGTTAAGAGAAATTGGTATTTAGGTAAAATCAACAACCAGTTAATGTACAAAAAAATATCACACACACCCCCCTCCAGTGCCATTTACCAGATCTAAAACGGTGCGGTGTGTGCTTACTAGCACCTTATGTACTTCTAAACATTCCACATGGTCGCCAAAATTACTTTCTGGTCATTTTAAATGAAGACATGTGGTCCAGTGCCAAGTGCCGTTGACATTTTCTCACCCATTGTCAGGCAAACGGATATAAATCTGAGGATTTATACATTGTTCTATACCCGGAGTTGTTTATTTGTTGACTAGCCCCTTTATGTAGGTTGCACTATGAGATCTATTTGGGACCATATATCCTAACATAAATCTAAAGATATACACATATCATAGCCAGACACTGTTTGCAAGTCGGCCATTTGGCACCTGAAAATTAAAATTCGAATAGAAAGCAGTAATAAACACACGCGAGCCTATGATTACATACATTTTTTATTGCAACATTAATTTTACTGAATCTAAGATTTAGGGACTTTAAAGAAAGAGGTTTAAATAAGGATTGTAACTGGACTGGGTTTTTATGCATTTATAAAAAGCTCACATTATTTTTCGCAGTGACTTTTTCTCTCTTTACATATTCATTATATATGTGTTGATGTGGGCTGACCAGATTTGTAACAGGGAATAAAAGTATTTTTTATCAGAAGTTGGAAGCCTGGATCTTCTGTACAAGTTATTCTGATATTGGAAAATGGAACGTGTATATACACGGTACCGATGGATAAGCTCACTCCAGTGAGCGCCCCTGCATTTTAATCCAAACTTTCAGGGATTTGATGATTCATGTGTAACACGTGTATCTTTAGACTAAAAATGGAGCCAAATTGGAATCCTTTACAGCAGGCCTGCACAACTCCAGCCCTCGAGGGCCGCAAACAGGCCAGGTTTTCAGGATATCCTTACTTTGGCACAGCTGGCTCAATTAGTGGCTCAGTCTGACCTCGAGGACTGCAGTTGTGCAGTCCTGCTTTACAGGCTGTGAGGCGCATACCAATGATTAATAGATTCTTTTTTAATGTCTGAAAAAAGAACCTATGGTACACAGATTTGCAACCTCATACATGTAGCGCACTTTCCCCCACCCCCTGGGAGATGTGTAGCTACAGTGTGTGTGGTGCGGTGCAATACCTGTGGCTCACAGGAGACCTGAGCCTCTGCTGCTGAGAACCTGTGTAAATCTGAGTAATCGTTCGGTAGCGCCTCCACCTGTAATGGGATTCTACTGAGTGGAATGACCCCATTACAGGACAATAAAGAATACACAGGTGTAAAGCATAACAGTTTTACTATACACCTCATAGAACTAAGAATAAGATACACACTCACAGATCTCGCAGGGCCATAACCCCTCACAGTGCCTCACCAACACCGTGTCCACACCCTTGTGGGGATTACCCTAATGTACTGAGGTGCTCCGGGCACCGGACCGTCCCAGTATCCCTCAAGAGCCAACCCACCCAAATGTGTGAGACAGCTCTGCCCCACTAAAGTGTTGAGTTGGTGCACGTGATGCGTTGGGTACCTGCCGGGTGTGTCCACACCCAGGCGCGCAGATGAAGATGGGATCCATGGATCCGAAGTGATGAACCGCAAAGCCTCCACCTCCATGCTGGGTGGGTCCCGCAGGGAGTGTACCACCGTATACAATGTCTCTTGGTTGCAGGTGTCTGGTCCCAGATCACCTGAGGCCAGGATGCAGCCGTGTCCTGGCTGTGTCCCTCACTCTGGACTACAGGGGCAGTGTCCCTATCTATGGGCCTGTCTGCAGCAACCACAAGCTGAGGTGAGTCGGGCCTAACAGGTGGTCTTTGGCCTAGTGCAGGTGCCACAGACACCTGCACAAATACAACCTACCCTACTAGCGTCCCAGCTCCGACTAGCGTGGCTTGCAGCGCGCCAAATGTATCAATCTCTCCCTGCAGGAGAAGCTGCAGCCCTATTGGCTGTCCGCGTCCATGTGATCGCAGCCCCTGAGGCTGCTTGGGGTTGTAGTCCCTATGCGAAGCTATTCCTAACATTGTCCGCCTCTCCTGCACTATTTGCATATGCGCAAAGCCCTGACTTGGCTGCCGCACCTAAAGATGGAGTCCCCCACTAGCCAGGTGCACCGCAAGCTCCCGGCAACTGTCTCGCCTCTCCAGCCCCATCAATGCACGCGCTGCTGCTGGCACCGCGCACCCCCGCAGCGGAGATTAAAGGGCTTACGGGGGACCAGGGGGACTCGGGTTACATAAACAACAAAATCTATTAAATATATTTGTATCCTCTGACATTTTAATCGGTCAACCCTGATTTCTGTTTTAGCGTTTTTACCGTTTGAACCATAAATAGGAAGAGATGTTTTTCGGGTTCCGTGCTTACATTTAGTAAAGATTCACTGTGACTCCAAAGAGCAGAAGGTAGAGAAGTGGAGAGGAGTTTTGTTCATAAGGACCATTTGTAAAATTATGCATACATCATTTTATATTTACATTTTATTTGAAAGCTTTTATTGTAATGTAATCTCCAAAAATTGTGTTATCTATCTATCTATCTATCTATCTATCTATCTATCTATCTATCTTAAAGATAGGAATGAATTAGTGCTTCAAACACATGAAGAAACTGGGACAGGAGGAGCATTTTGTGGTATTTGTATTATTTATTTGCTGGGTATGTGAAAGAACTGAATAACACGCTTTTTTGTTGAGATCTGGCATCTGAGAACAGCTTGCGTGTGATAGGCAACCTACCTCCAGCTCTCCCATTGCTAAGCCAAGGATCAAACTGCATGGATGAATCCTGACAGTTTTATTTCCTTTGTGCTTTTCTGGGATAAAGCTATGCAATCTCCGTAATACCCGAGACTGAATCTCCAAGAAATCCATGTGCTGGGGTTTTGGGCGCTAATAATTGCACACTTCACATGGGTCATTTAAAGATCACAGGACTAAGCAGCTCTTGATTACAAGGCTGAGCCATACAATTTGCTATAATCGATAGATTTTGGATGCAGTTTGCAAAGAATTTAATGTTAAAATCTTCAAATTACTCGCTCCATGTGCACTTATTAGCATACACTGCATGAGGTTTTGCAATAGTTAAAAAAAAAAAAAAAAGTCAGTGCTGTAGGTGGCAAAGGCATTTGCTTAGTTAGTTTGTAAGCTCATTTACTGTATAGAGCTAATTTTGTACCATATCAGTAGTTAAAAAAAAAATATTCTAAATGCTGCATTCACTTTCATGAATAATACAAACTTTAATTATAGTAAGGTCTGTATGTTATTTTCTGTTTCTTGTGTTACTGGAATTTACTGCGATTTTTTATTATTTATGAACATTCTGGAGCAAAGTAATGTAGCCATGGTAAGTTTTGCTATTCTACTGCCCCCCTGTTATGTAAGCCCTGATAGATGAAGGCTATAACAGACTGTCATCTTGGGTTTTCCCCTCCTCCAGCAGCCTTTGAGTGACAGGGTGTGGAGGTGGAATTGGCTCTGTGTACAGCCAATCATGGTGCAGACCTAGTGCCCTCCCCCCTTCAGTGCCTTAGGGATGCAGCATGTAAAGTTAGTTATTCCAGGTTCACCCTTCAGGGGGTAGAGACCAATGCCTCCAGCCCCGTTATGGGCTGGGGAAGAATTGAGGCACCTAGCCGGGCCTCCAGCCTACCAGTTTGGCCTAGGGCCATCCTAAGACCTAGATCCTGCTAGTAACATCATGCATCCGGTGTAACAAGAACTGCAATGGCTGTCTCCATAAAGGATCCCATTTTATATACCTCTGCCTGAGTCCACGCTTTCCTGCCACCTCTTTCCCTGCAAATGGTATTAACTCATTTCATTTAATACCAACCAACCTTAAAACTCACCTCTCAAAAGGAGCTTCCCAATAGCCTGCACTCATGGCTACTGTCCCACACCCACAGTCACTCCTACCAACCATTGTGGCCAAGCACTTCCATCTACTGCACTCCCAACATACCACTTAGATTGGAAGCTCTCCGGGGCAGGGATTTCCTTTCCGATCGTCTAACTTTGTTGCGTTTATTGTATTTTAATTCCCTGTCCTATATTGTCCTTGTAAAGCGCTGAGTACACTATTGGCGCTATATAAATAAAGATACATACATCCGCCTCTCACTCACTCAGGAAATGCTGGGGGAGGGAATTTTAATTGCCGTGGGGTGCAGAGGGAGAGTGACAGGTGTACATTTCCGAACTGCCTGTCACTCGCAGAGAGACAGGCAGTAAGACTTCACATCCCATGTATAGAGACTGCACATTGGCTTTGTAACATCTTAAGTGTGACACATGAACTGTCTGTGGAATTCAAATTGGAGGTGGACTCTGCACTTCACCATCAACCCTGCAACTGTGAGAACTTGACTTTCTAAATGCTCTGACAATTTTTTTCACATCTAAAGACTCCCTTTCTAAGCTGCTGTTTTAACCTTCAGTAATACACTGCCCTTTTAGGCCTGATTTACACACCAGCTCTTTCACCTCCTTCTGTTCCTCATCTCCACCAATACCTTGTACCTCCCTCCTCCTACCTCTCTCCCTGCATCTCATGCCTCCCTATTGCTTTTTCTGTTTGCCGTTTCCTCACACTCCTGTGTAAACTTTTCTGTTCTCTCCAACTTCTCCACTCTCCTTCTAGCCACATTTCTTCATCTCTTCCCCCCCCCCTATGCCTGTGCCCAGACACGAAACCACTATTTACACACACCTTTCCCAACAACTTCTACACCCCTCAATACAAATCCCCTCCACAAATCCTCTTCTCTCTCTCTACTCATACTTGCTGCTGGTGATATCTCTCATAATGGAGCTGGCCATATACACACCTGCTCTTGTCCACTCCTCCCTGCCACCTCTTTTCCTGCTAATGGTGTTAACCCATCTAATTTAATACCGACCAGCCTTAAAAATCACCTCAAAAGAAGCATCCCAATCGCCTGCACTCGTGGCTACTGCCCCACAACCACAGTAGCTACCTACCAACCATTGTGGCCAAGCACTTCCATCTACTGCACTTAGTCTCCCAACATACCACTTAGATTGTAAGCTCTCCGGGGCAGGGATTTCCTTTCCTATTGTCTGATTTTTCAGCGCGTATTGTATTTTTTATAACTCCCTGTACTGTATTGTCTTTGTAAAGTGCTGAGTACACTGTTGGCACTGAAAAAAAAAAATAAGGATATACATACATACCCCTCTGTGATAGACTGTGCGGCCTCTCAATCACCCAGGAAACACTCAAATACGACTTAAAATTAATTTCTGGAATTGTCCAATACATGTACCACAGTCTAAAAATGGCATAAAAGTTTGAACATTTGAACAGGCATTGATTGATTCAGCAAAATGTTGAGTAGCCAAAGTACCTGTGTTTTTCATGAAGGAATACCATAGCCTTTCTGCTTGGTATCTCTAGCGGTTAATTGGACATGTTATGTTACACCCATCTCAGGGGAGGTAATCATCATCCATGGGGATGCAGCACGTTCCTTTTTGTTATTACAGGCACTACATTTTGTCTTTTATCTCCTGCATTCTTGTGTATTTTTTTTTATTGACACTTCCATTCTCTAATATTGTATCATTACCTTTTTTATTTACTGTTTCTCCCGTATTTTTCCCCCCAAACTGGTTGTGTAAAGGAAGCATGAGGGCATGCGTCATTTTTGTACAAATCTGCTTTTTTTACCCCCAAAAAATGTTTTTTGTTATAGTTGCATCCAGGTTTCTTTTTTTATTTTATTCTTTCCTAAACAGTAAGAAGATTGAACGCTGCCCTTCTTCACCTAATCTCTTTAGACAGGAGCCCAGTGACACAGCCCCATTCTCCAAAATAAGCTTACAGTATTTCTGGTTTTATTTGAATCCAGGTAACCGTGGAGGAAGTCATGACTACTACAGCCTACTTGGATCTGTTTCTACGAAGTGTCTCAGAACCAACTTTACTTAAGATCTTCCTTCATTTTATCCTCATATACCAGCATGAGAGTGTGCATATCCTGGATACCCTTGTCAGCCGCATCAACACTCCATTTCGGGTACAGTAAACAGACCAAGGCTACCTTTGCTATACTTTTCTTAGGAACATATTGTAACCGACAAGGCATCTTAGAGTTTTGCACATGTAATCCCACTACCCTTATGAAGACCACCATAATGAATATCACAGAATATTCGGCTGCTTTTGGTGTTTAAGCGTTTTTAAGGATTATACTGGCGGACACTTTTTTAAGAGTTCCCACTGAACATATTTCCTCAAAACCAGTCAACATATCAGTCAACAGCCGTATTTCTCTTTAGTATTTAGGAGGATTTCACAATGAAGTGTGGGATCAGAGGGGGGGGGGGGAAGCAATTCTGTTTTTGTTTTTTGAAGGGTGTGCAAAGTGTGAATGTACCCCTAAATGTTGCCATATCAGTCCTAAAGAGAGACAAGACTGTTCCTGAGATTAGCTTTCCTCACCTCCCTTTACTATGTCTGCTTGCAAGTATGTGGTGATAGATTACTTTACTTGATGCATTGTTCTGTTATTCCATTTTGGAATTCTGCATATTTTGGTGTCTCCAGAGCATATAAAGTATGCAAATAAATTGAAGTGTATCAAAGCTAGGAAACAAAAGAATCCCAGTAGTTGCACAGAGTTTCCTCCTAATTAAAAATGAATGTTTTTAATCCTTTTCAAATAAAACTGATGAACAATGTATGAATGAAAAACTTAAAATAATTTCTATATTGCTCATCAGTTTTATTTAAAAATGATTCAAAGTACATTTTGAATTAGTAGGAAACGCTGAGTGCATCTTTTGGGATTTCTTTGTTTCCTTGCTTTGATATAGCTTTATTCCTCATAGCATACCTCCTGTCACCTAATAACTGAGCAGGGTTCTTTCTCCTTGAGCTTACAAAAATTGAGGTGTATTAACTACATATTAAGACTAAATCAATGTTTCGGTCCAGGTGAACCTTCATAAGGGGATACCTTGAATCGAAACGTTGGTTTATTCTCAGTGCGTCTTATGTTAATTTAGCGGTTGTTTGTCCAACATTATTTTATTAATTTCCTTAATAAAGGCTATATTTTAACTTGATCACCACTACCTTGGATCGAGTGTGCTGCATATGGGGGCCCTTCTTTCCTTGCTTCGGCAAGGTTTTATTTCAAATCAACATGTCCATTAAGCCTAAATGAATTATTATACAAAATGTATTCTACAATTTCCATCTCTCTGCTCCAGCTTCCACCTACAAACAAATAAAATGAATAACTAAAAGTTTTACAAAACAGTTTCTTTTTTCCCCAGCTTTGTGTTGTATCCTTGGCCTTGTTCCGAACCCTTATTGGTTTACACTGTGAAGACGCGATGTTACAACTGATTTTAAGGTAATGGTTGTTTTTGTGTTTTCGAGATAAACAAGGAAATGTTGACTTCTTTTCAATGCTTACTGAACTAGACACTGTCTGAGCCCTTTTAAATGTGCTGCCCACTATAGCAACATTTGTGCTCATGTTTCCTTTCATAATTTAAAGAATTAACTCTCCTCCCACCACCTCTAAAAAGAACCAAGTCTTTCACAATACTCTGTGCATGCCAGCCAGTACCCTGCCAGCCAGTACCCTGCCAGCCAGTACCCTCCCAGCCAGTACCCTCCCAGCCAGTACCCTCCCAGCCAGTACCCTCCCAGCCAGTACCCTCCCAGCGAGTACCCTCCCAGCCAGTACCTTCCCAGCCAGTACCTTCCCAGCCAGTACCTTCCCAGCCAGTACCCTCCCAGCCAGTACCCTCCCAGCCAGTACCCTCCCAGCCAGTACCCTCCCAGCCAGTACCCTCCCAGCCAGTACCCTCCCAGCCAGTACCCTCCCAGCCAGTACCCTCCCAGCCAGTACCTTCCCAGCCAGTACCTTCCCAGCCAGTACCTTCCCAGCCAGTACCCTCCCAGCCAGTACCCTCCCAGCCAGTACCCTCCCAGCCAGTACCCTCCCAGTGTAAAAAGAAAAAAAAGAAGCAGATCACTGTATAAGAGTTGTTTATTGATATGATGGCCTAAAAGTGTCACATCTGCAAATACCCAATGGTAGAAGAAAAAACCTATTGCTTTCACTAAGAACTAGTTTGTGACACATACCCACGTAAGTGAGACAAATAGAGGATGGTACCATGTTAGCCTATAGAATAGACCAAGCAAAGAAGGGTAGAAGTGATACCTTTTAATAGTTAACTCATGATTAAAAAGAGCGCAAGTTTCCAGGATCCCCAATGTCCCTTCTTCTGGCAGATTAAAAAAAAAAAAAAATTGGTAAAAATAAAATATTTATTAAATTTGTGCAGACACGCAAATACATACACACATACACACACATATACATACATACACATGTATACATATACACACACATACATATATACATACATTCAGCGCTTGTAGCGGCGCAAAAAAATGATTCTCCCCGTCTTCCCCGCTGTCTGTCGGCTCCCCGCTCCCCACCGTGGCAACGCGCGGCCCTTGTATAGAAGGGCTGACTAACCTCAGCCATCTATAACTGCTGTGCGCGCGCACGGCGTAGCACGCGGCCGCACTATAGAATCTGCCTAAGGCTGAGATATCATGTCCTATTTATACAAAGATTACATCCTAGTAAGTCTGGATATACAGATGTAAATGAGTTTGATACACAAAGTAACATGGAAATGCAAAAAAGCTAATTAAATGATCTGCCCTCACTTACCCTAATTCCTGCCCAGTTTACATTTGCTTGTTTGCTATGTTAATTTTTGTATCACCCTCTTATACATCTGTATTACCAGACTTACTACAATAGGATGTAATTCTTGTATAAATATGACGGCTTCATTCGTAAAACGTCTGCCTGAAGAGGGGACCTTTTGTGGGCCTGAAAGCTTGTGAGGAAAGAATGTTACAGCAATTCCACATTTTCACAGATCTGAACTGAATTGTAAAGCGGCTCCTTAGAAAATAGCACCACATCCTTAGGTCTCTCAAGATACGAGTTGTTTCCAACATAGAAAACTACTGGAGGATTCCGTAATGCAATATATGATACAGATGTAAAAGACAAGTACTGTAAATGAAAACTGAAGCATATGAATGAATACACACACACACACACACACACACACACACACACACACACACACACACACACACACACACACACACACACACACACACACACACACACACACACACACACACACACACACGTTTATGTTGTAACTGTAGAAGACTGAACAGTATCAAATAACTATATAGTGTAACATTATGTGTTTTCTTTCGTAGTAACAAAAAGTCTTTAAAATAATCAAAGTGTGGCTTTGTTTAATGCTCCGGTCACATGTATTCACAGTAGGGGTAAGCCGAACCTTGGTGCACCTTCATGTGGGCTTCGTCATTTGCCTCCTACTGTGAACAAAGCCTTTTTTATTAATTAAATCCTTCTTTTTTTTATTTTTTATGTAAAACTCCAATTAGAGATAAAATATGCCATGTTCTTCATTGCAATTTTAGGTCATTAGTCCTTATCCCATCCGTTGCTGGACATGAACTTGAAGAGCAGAACAGTTTGATATGATGTTTTTAGTTTGCCTGGCTGCTGGATTCCCAAGTTATTGGCCACATTTTTAAATATCCCAGGTGTATCCAAAGGGAAACAAATGTAACACTATGCCTGAAACCGTTGTTGATGGCAGCAATGTAAAATATGCAACAGGGGGGATACAGTACTTTGTTCCTTTGCCCTATGTAGGGCATATTTATTTTGCCATTTTAGATTTAGGCAAATATTTCACAGCCTCAAAGGCTTCACCAGAATATTATATGTAGCCCCCTTTCCCCCGTGTTTAGGGCGACTACATGCGGTGCGTTACCTGGTTGGCTCACAGGAGGCCTGATCCTCCGCAGCAGGGAGCCTGGGGTGTACCTAATGAATATGATGACAGCGCCTCCACCTGGGAAGGATCCTTACACAGTGGGATTGCCCCTCCCAAGACAATGTAACCAGTAATTACACACCAGGATATGATATAACAGTATTTACTGGACACGCACTATAACAGGTTATGCAATACAACACATGCAATATATATGTACAGACCCGCGGAGTATCCCCACAGTACTTGGGTGCAGGGGCACCATGTCCAGCCCACACTTGTCACTCCCACCCCAAGTGTAGGGAGAAGCCTACCCCGTGGATTGTTGGTGCTCTTAGGTGGTATACCTGCCCGGGGGCTCTCCTGGGAGAGAGGTGGTATACTCCTGGGAGTCTCTGAATAACAAACAACGGGTCAGTCTGTTCCACCAAAGGTGTCCGCCTCCGCGTTGGACTCCCGCTGAAGTGTCTCACCATAAAGAGTCTCTGTCTTGCGGTGGTGGTCTGGTCCCAGACCACAGGCCGCAAGTCTCTGCGCAGCGTCTCTGCTTTGTCCCTGACACTATGGAGCTAATTGGGAAATGTCCCTATCTATGGGCTTCTCCCTACAGCACCCACAAGCTGTGGTGAGTCGGGGCCTAGCTGTGGTCTGAAGGGGGACTCTAGGCCTAGTCTCAGGGCCACTGGCACCTGAGACACTACCTTACTCTCTTCTGTCCAGCTCCTGACTGGCATGGCTGCAAGCGCGCCAAATGTATCCTTTCTGGGAGCAGAGGATTGCTGCAGCCCTATTGGCTCTTTGCCTGCACTGGACTAGCAGCCCCTGGGGCTGCTGGGAACTGTAGTTCACCTGCAGAGCTAATCTCCAAATGGTCGCCACAGCCTGGTGCTTCTGCACATGCGCACGCATTTGTAATGGCTGCCGCACCTCGGGTCATCTCTGTGCATAGTTCCACTGCGCATGTGCAACTGTGCAAGATGGCGGCACCCTTACCGGCATTCCGGCGACCCGGTTGCCCCTCGACCTGCCCGCAACTCCCGGTACTTGCCGGTGCACCCGCGCACCTCTGCAGGCACCTCACAGGTAAGGGGGCCCAAGAGGGGAACTGACTACATCCTCCCCCTGGTGAAAACCCCAACATCCTTACTTGGGAACAACATAAAGACTCACACAAGTTACACAATAAAAATGCAGTTTGTATGATACAACTTGCATGCATAACGAGATTGCATAATTCTGTGAACATAGTGATAATGGAGGCTAGTTTGCTTCACACCAGCTGCTGACTCATAGTGGGGTGCCCCTAATGAACCATATGTTACTCTAGTAACAGGGCATCTTATTCACTGGCTCCTGCGAGGCTCTTCTTCCACTTCTCCCTCTAGGGGATAGTAATCTTGAGCTTGAGGCTCAGGCTCTCTCACAGGGGATGTAACAGTCTCTATATAGTCTCTTACTGGCACAAAACGTGGAATTCTTGGGTCCAGAGGATGACTTGTTGAAGCCACCGGTGTAAGTACATGCAGCACAGGCCCATTACCCGGTGCTCATTCGGGAGGTGCCCCTTTATCTTGGTTCGCATTATGAGTGGGTCCTTCCATAGGATCCTTGCTTTGTTCCATCATGGACTCCAAGTTCTCGTCGGCTCCCTCTGGCTCACTAGCCAATTCTACAGTCTCTATTTTGGGATCATTGTCTCCTACTTGTGGAATGGGTAGCAGATGGTGCCAGACCTTTACCCTGCCATCCGGGTCTTGTATACGGTAGACAAGGAGGCCCAGCATCTGAGATTCCACTTCATTGACCCAGTCGCGCAAGCAGTCGGCCAGCTTGTGTTTGCTGGGTATCCCTAGATTGCGCAGGAGAACGGCTTCTCCAGGACGAAGCTCCCAATGGTGGACCTGGTGGTCGTACCACCATTTGTTGGAGGCATTCAGATGAGCTGATGCTTTCTCCGCTAGCTGGTAGGCGCGTTTAAGGCTGTCTTGGAGCCGCTGTACGTACTTATAGTGCGTCCTGTTGGGTACCCCGTTCGTAGATACCCTCCGATGGATATCCACAGGCAGTGCCTCTCGCCCGAACATTAGGAAATACGGGGTGAACCCTGTGGATTCATGTCGGATGCATTTATTAGCGTGCTCTAATGACTCTACATGTTTGCTCCACTCAGTCTTCTGAGAACCTTTTAGAGTGCCATGCATGTCGAGTAGGGTTTGATTGAACCTCTCGGGCAGAGCATCTCCCTCCGGATGGTAATGAGTCGTTCTGGACTTTTCAATATTTAGCAGCTTCAGCAAATCTTGGATTAGTTTACTTTCAAAATCCCATCCTTGATCCGAGTGTAAACGATTTGGTAGCCCGTAGTGCACGAAGTACCGTTCCCAAAGAATCTTAGCCACCGTAATGGCCTTTTTGTCTTTGGTGGGGAAGGCTTGGGTACAGTGGTCCGAGATCACAAGCACATTTCCAATACCCCTTGAATCTGGCTCAATACATAAGAAGTCCATTCATATGAGGTTTAGGGGACCAGAGCTCTTCAGATGACACAAAGGAGCTGCTCTGGTAGGCAATTTCTTCCGCTGTATGCACCACGAGCATCTGTGGCAATGGTGTTCTACCAATTCCCTCATCCGAGGCCAGAAGAACAGGTCTCGTATTAGGCCGAAAGTCTTGTCCAATCCCAGATGTCCATGGTCATCGTGTAGAGATCTTAGGACCATGTTCTGTAGGTTCCTGGGTGGAACAAGCTGCCTTCTATTCGGAGGATTGTGATATGGCACCACCCAATAGAGTAGACCCTTATTGATCTGGAACTTGTCCCATTCTCGCATTATTACGGCGACCGTGTCGGTGGGATTACGTTTCACCAATGAAGGTTTGTCTTGTTGGATGGCCTGGCTTATGGCTTAAGCCATCGGATCCCGCATTTGGTACACTGGCGACACACTTTATTCGAGCACGGCTAGTCCCACGAATTCGGGTATACCCGGGTGTATTGAGGTTTGTGACTGTTTTCTGCCCGAGTGCATTGAGTTATTTTCCGGCAGGGATTGAAGCATTTTATTCCCACTGGCTGCAATACTGCACAGTACATATATATATACTGCATTACAATTCATGAATTTATGCCATCTGGTAGACACGCGAAGCATTGCAGCCTATTAAATCCTAATCATTATCATTTAACAGATCAGCCGCCCATCAGCCAGGCATGAACCCAGGCTGGGAAGGCAAATGCAACGGGGCTTGTCAGAGGTGAGGAGCGGCGCATTCCAGGTATCTGCCAGGTACATACCGGGTATTTGCTCGAATAAAGTGTGTCGGTGCAGTACAACACCAATTCTTTTCAGGTGATGATTTTATCTTGGGTGATATTCATACCTTCTGGGTGGCAATAGGTGGCAGCAAGTGCCTTGGATTGGCAGCCCAGCGAGTCGGCAACTCTCAGCTCGGAGTATGCCACTTTGTCCTCCACGATGGCAGCCATTGAGCACATGGCCCAAATCCCAGGTCCAGAGGTCGTCGTCCGGTGTTGTGCTCAGCCCAGGTCTTCTGGACAGTGCATCTGATCTGTTGTTTAAAGGCCCTGGTTTATACTTCAATGTAAATTGATAGTTGGAGACGGCCACCAGCCATATGTGGCTGGTAGCATCAAATTTGGCGATGTCAAAATGTACTTTAACGGGTTGTTGTACGTTCGTACTTCAAAGGAAACGCACATATAGGTAATCGTGAAGTTTATCAACTGCAGCCCATTTGAGGGCTAGGAATACATCTTGTATACGGGGTAATTCTGCTCGCTGAGGGGCAAACTACGACTCACATATGCCACAGGGCGAAGTGTAGTCTGGTGTAGTACTGCTCCCAGCCCATTGAAGCTTGTATCCACTTGCAGGATGTATGGCTGCTTGAGGTCGACGTAAGCCAAGACAGGGGCTTCTGTGAGACTTTTTGTTAAGACCGAAGAGCACCTTTTCGCAGGCTGACATCCACTTATCTCCGAAGGGTTGCTGCGCAGAGGTGGTCTTCTGTTGAGAATCCTCTGGATATATCTTCAGAAGATTGTTGTGGACCTTAGCCTTACTAGAGTATCCTTCCACGAAGCAGCGGATTACCTGCAGAATCCCAGGAAGTTTTCGGGCCTCGGGCAGTTCACCACGGCTTCGACCTTAGCGGGGTCGGTGGCCACTCCGTCTGCGGATACTACGTGTCCCACATAAATTTCTGACATGCGGCAGAACCGGCATTTGTCCAGGGACAACTTCAAGCTTTCTTTGCCCAGCCGATCTAGCACTTTCAGCAGACGTTCCTCATGCTCCTCCAGAGTCTTGCCGAAAACGATGATATCGTCCAGGTAGACTAGGCATTCTCGAGGATTCATGTGTCCGATGGTCTTCATCAATCGTTGGAATGTCGCCGGGGCACCACAAATGCCTTGGGGCATGCGGGTGAACTGGTAGAACCTGAGGGGACAGACAAAAGCCGACCTCTCCTTGTCTTCAGAGCTCATAGGTACCTGGTATTACCCAGACTGTAGATCCAGCACACTGAACCACTGGCTTCCCGACAGCACGTTGAGGAGTTCTTCGATCCGCAGCAGGGTGTACTGGTTGGGGACGGTTCAACTGTTCAGGGTCCGGTAGTCTACGCACAAGCGTACTGACCCATTCTTTTTGCATACTACCACAATCGGGGACGCGCAGGGACTACGGGATTCAGTCACGATGCCCGCCGTTTCCATTTCCTTTAAGACATCCCCCCACATCTCTGGGAGCTGCGTCTGGAATGCTCCCGGAAGGGCGTGGTATCACTCAGCCGGATCGTGTGCTGGGTGTTTTTGCAGCCCACATCCATTTAGCTGGTGGAGAACACTTCCCCCCCCCCCCATTCCTCCAACTTGGCACTTAGCCGTTCTTTCCATTCAGGTGACAGGGTCGAATCCCCCGAAGTCAAATGGCAGTCCGGCTGATCTTGCACGGCGGCGGTGTTCACTTAAGCCATTGTCTCGAAGGGACTAACTGGGTATATCCAACCAAGTCTTTGATCTTGGTCGAATGGCATGGTGTAAAGGAAGATGTTCTGGATGAACACCTTGATCTTCACCGGAATGGAGGATTTACACTCTTGTACCTCTGGCACAATCTTGTACCCTCAACTGACGTCTTCCTCGGGCATACTTTCTAGAGAGGAGTAATGGTCGGCCTCATCACTACCAAGGTAGCAGCACACTGCATCCATGTGCAGATGCAGCCATGAGTATCCGAACACTTGCCTTGGGAAATCTGGGGTAATCTCACAGTAATGCTGCAACATTTCTGTGACATTTCTGCAGACAGTTTGAATGGGACTGCCAGGGACCCCGCTGTGTTAATCCGATGGGCCATTAGTCTGTCTACAGAAATGTCACAGAAATGTTGCAGCCTTACTGGGAGATTGCTCTAGATTTTCCAAGGCAAGTGGTCGGATACTCATGGCCGCATCTGTACTTTACTCTCCCTGGTGGAATCTCGGTCAACCCTGTTGTGTGATTTAAATAGGTCACCATATCCTTCCTGGGCCGAGACCCTGCAGCACTCTTCCTTCAGTACCGGATGGATCCGTAGAGAAGACGGGTAGTTCACCAGCCTCCTTTAGATGAGTTCGGATCACTGCCCGCACTACATTGGCGTTGGTCCGCAATATAATTGGGGAGCTTGGATGTTCTCGGGGCTCAGAACATATAAGAGCCTCCACTTCCATTGCGTGAGACTAGCCAGTGTTCAGTTGCGGTATATCCTGACGTACTTTCACCACGCCATCGATGTGGTAATCCTCATTGCTGAGACCACACGGCTTCATCTTCTCCGTGACTGCATGAACAGGTGCTTAAGATGTTGGTCGTAGAAGGGTCGATATATGATGGTCACTTGTGACCCGGTATCCAGCAAAGCCGAGGAGTAGATACCTTCCACGAGGACTCTATGATAGCGGCTGGTCCCACGCGACTGTAGGCGTCCGGTTGGGATGATTCATCGGAGCTAGGCACTGGGGCACTCGCTATGGTGGCCTGAGGGGTGCCTCGCATCAAGAGGGCTACAGGGTATAAAGGTAGAGATCCCTTCAAGAGTTGTTTTAATCGGTACTGGTCCACCACTGCGGCAGGAATAATTCTCTTGGAGAGTAGTGTCCATAGAAATAGTTGTAATCGGACAAATGCAGTCAGTTCTTACCCTTCTTTTTGGCTGAGAGCACAGAACTGGGCCAGGAGTTCATCCTTGTCGTCTTTGGCAAAATAGGACTGAGTTAGAAGTTCGACCAACTCATGGGCGTCCAACAATTCTCCCGCGGTCTCATGATGCATGTGCACGAGTTGAGTGGCCGGAGGTCAAATACTCTCGACAAGTTGCAGCCTCTTGACGGCTTCGGAGCAGGACTACTCATCGAGCACTTGAAGGGCATGTTCCTTCCAGGCCTCGAACCCCTCCTCCCCCCAGAGGGGTGGTGGTTATTCCGGGGAAGGCCTTGAGCTTTCGATAGTTCTGGGACGGAGAAGACATTGTTAGGGCTTCTAGTAGTTGGGGTAGAGTTACTCCCGAATCGGGGCTCCCAGTGAACAGTCGACTGTGGTGCTCTGTCTTTGGCTAGGGCCCGCCGTAGATCCACTCTCATACCGGCTTGGGGTATCGAAGGGATGCGTTTTTGGCTCGGAGGGGTGCCTCTAGCTTTGCACTTTGGTAGGTTTAGAGTCTGGGGAGCATCTTCCTTACATATTTATTGGCCCGTGGCCAATATTAGGGCTCTCCAATGAAATGTTGGGTCATATCTTTGTCCTATGACCTAAGCGTTGGCAAGGCTAGGGAGGAGTCTTATGTGGTCACGGACAACACTCTTGGGCATAAGGGCGGGAACTCCACCCACTGAAACCACGTGACGGGGAGGTTTGAGGAGCTTTAAAACCCATTCGTGGACCTCTTGCTTTGAGGACACAAACATGGTTGTAACAATTTTAATTGCTGATTTGGGCACCCCAGGTCTGAATTTCTGCAGCGCGTCCAAATGTAGCCCCCTTTCTCCCGTGTCTAGGGTGACTACACAAGTGTCTCACAGGAGGCCTGATCCTCCGCAGCAGGGAGCCTGGGGTATACCTAATGAGTATGATGACAGCGCCTCCACCTGGGAAGGATCATCACACAGTGGGATTGCCCCTCCCAAGACAATGTAACCAGTAATTACACACCAGGTTATGATATAACAGTATTTACTGGACACGCACTATAACAGTTTATGCAATACAACACATGCAATATATATGTACAGACCCGCGAAGTATCCCCACAGTACTTGGGCGCAGGGGCACCAGTGTCCAGCCCACACTTGTCACTCCCACCCCAAGTGTAAGGAGTAGCGCTACCCCGTGGATTGTTGGTGCACTTAGGTGGTATATTTGCCCGGGTGTCCAGCACCCGGCTGTCGTTGTATAACAAACATATGGTCACTCTGTTCCACCAAAGGCATCCGCCTCTGTGTGGGGTGGACTCCCGCTGAATTGTCCCACCATACAGAGTCTCTGTCTTGCGGTGGTGGTCTGGTCCCAGACCACAGGCCGCAAGTCTCTGTGCAACATATCTGCTGTGTCCCTGGCACCTGAGACACTTGCTTACCCTCTTCTGTCCAGTACCCAACTGGTGCGGCTGCAAGCGTGCCAAATGTATCTTTTCTGGAAGCAGGGGATTGCTGCAGCCCTATTGGCTCTGTGCCTGCACCTGACTAGCAGCCCCTGGGAACTGTAGTTCACCTGCGGAGCTAATCTCTAACATGGCCACTACAACCTGGTGCTAATGCGCATGTGTGCACATCTGTAATGGCTGCCGCACCTCTGTGCATGCGCACGGTTCCACTGCACATGCGCTATGTGCAAGATGGCGGTGCCCTTACCGGTGTCCCACGAAAGAGCTCCTGCGACTCAGTCGCCCCTCTACCTGCCCGCAACTCCCGGTACTTGCTGGGTGCACCTGCGCACCTCTGCAGCCCCCTCTGAAGTAAGGGGGCCCAATGGGGGACCTGGCTACATATACATGAAAGGTGTAAAACAAATGCATGTATGGTGGAACTTGCCATGCTGAAAAAAATTAAGAAAACTACTGCAGACTAAAAATGATGTTCCTGTTGCTATATTCCCAGGAATGTCTCTACACTGTCACTACACTGTAATGAATAAAAGTGGGAGGAGAACCATAACACAGAATAGGTCAAATATATTTAGTGCATTTTACAGGCTCAGTTTATTCAACACTTCGTCTTCTCTATTGGGGTATTCACGACGATGGCTTGAACCCGAAGCGATGAACGATGAACCAAGCTATAAAATACTAGAACTTGTATGCAGCATTAAATGCCAAAATGTGGTGTTACTACTATAGTATATGCTTGTTACATAATGTGAGGGATTATAAATACCGAAAGATATAAACAGCATGAAGTATAAGCTGTTTTCATATTATACTGTTATGTAGCTGTTTTTCACACCTGAGGAACAGCAGCATATGAGAAGGAAATAAACGTTTAGCCAAAACACTTCAGCAACTAAACCTTTTTCTCTACCAGATATTTGATCCCCTGCAATCACATGATGGTCAGTCAGCGATGGGCTGTCAGAGAACGTGACTGCTACTCGGCTTCTGCAGCTAGATTCTTGGCTTTAACTCCATTGGGCGGCTCCAGCGGTATTACCGTGAATTCTGGAAACATGGAGAGAAATTATATCCTGTGGTCAAAGTTTACGGAACAAACAGGTAAAGAGCAACTCGGCTGAAATAAATGTATATAAATATAAATATATATATTTAAAAAAAATTTTTGTGAAGATTGGAGATAAGGGGGTGTGGCTTAGGCTATATGAAAGCAGACTATCATCACCACCATTTTGTCTGAGCAGCCATTTTGTGTGTTTGCTTGTATGTATGTGAGTGGAAGCTGTTTGCTTGGGTTGAAAGCTGCGAGGATGAGGCTGCAGAGCATTGCTCCTGGCAAAGACCAACCCCGTATGATTCCTACAGTCCTGAAATAATTGCATTCTCACAGTTTCTAACAAACTCATTCTTATATGTGGGATGAGTGAGATGGTCCCCGCTTCTCTTATCTTGCAGCTGCACACACAAGGCTGGGAAAGGTTCACTCCTTACTCAGGAGCTACAAGGCCCCAAATTCCAGGGGAAATATGTAGAGTAAAGGTTAATTAGCTTGCGAAGCATATATTTTAGCTTGAATAAGGTTTTTTGTATAAGTCTCTATATATTTTTTCTATCTCTCTAAGCCAGCTCCCTTAAGGGGCGTATTACTCATGTGCAATGTATAAAAAAGTGATGTCAATCATTGTGTCAGAGAGAGCTCATTTGAATTCTCTACTGTGTACCTTGGTATACAAAATAAAACTCGATCGATATTCTGAACCCTTTGACGTATTCATATTATTTTCACCGCTTTCACTATATATATATATATATAAATATATATACATATATATAGCAAATGGAAATATAACTGTATGCTCATTTGCATGTCTTAGACAGGTCTGCAACCCCACCTTTCACCATTATCACACAGCACATCCACTGCAGCAAGGGATTCTGGGAAATGATATGCAAATGAGCACACAGTGCCACCTTTTGCTTCAAAACCATAAACATGGTTCCCTATAGGCTTAAGCTTGCTGCATGATCACAGCTTTGAGCACAGCCAGGGTTAAGATGCATAGCCAGCCATCCCACCCACAGACAGACTTTTGACCTTAATGGGTCTCCTCAGTGTGGGGTTGGTTATGCTGGCTATGCAAAAAAAAAATGAAGCAAGGGATAGGTTTTACCATACTTAGTTAAGTTATGGTGGGTAAAAAAAAGTGACAAAAAACATCCACAGCAAAGCATATAGCAAATGGAAATATTACTGTATGCTCATTTGCATGTCTTAGACAGGTCTGCAACCCCGCCGTTCACCATTATCACACAGCACACAGCACTTCCACTGCAGCAAGGGATTCTGGGAAATGAACACACATTGCCACCTTTTGCTTCAAAACTATATATATATACACACACACACACACACACACACACGTCATTTGTTTTGTCTGGGCTATTCAGGCTCAAAGCTCCAGAATTCATTAGTCAGTGGCTGTTCTTTGCTGGGTCCCCAGGATGTCAACTTACTAGTCACCCATGGCAACCTGGGCAAGACATGCTGTGCTGTCACTGGCTTGGCAGGGAACCTACTTTTCTTTACTTCCATTTTGCATTGATAACTAATGGAGCAACTGCTCTCAGAATTACCATGTAAATATGTACACATAAATGCATTTTCACATGCGTTAGGAAAAATAGCTGGCAGCCGTGGAAAATCAACAGCAAGTGTACAGTGATCTTTCCAGGGTTTTAAGTGCAAGTGGGAATCTGTACTGTCATAAGTGCAACTTTCTAAACACATTTTAAGGTAGTGGCTAAGATGAGTTAAATGAACATTGTCTGATCAGACATAATTTCAAGTTTACAATAAAATGGTTTCATTTAGCAGCACATTTTAGCCGGGAATTCTTCACTGCCTCTGTGTAATTTTGAGCAGCATTAGGCAGTAATGAGTTTAAGCTTATTGGAAGTCGTGGATAAAAGGCATAGCTGAGTCAAATCACTCACTTCAGTTTTTATTGAGACCTAATGTGCCCCAAACCTACACCTGGCCTTGAATACATAATCAATTCAAGAATGAGGCCCCAGGGAGTCAATGTAAGGAGCTAAATTTTGGTAGTCATCTTGCACAAGACAAAAAGCTGGCATTCACTGACCACACACACACACACACACACACACACACACACACACACACACACACACACACACACACACACACACACACACACACACACACACACACACACACACACACACACACACACACACACACACACACACACACCTCAGTCTGTCACTGTTACACACACATGCACATACACACACTTCTCCCTCCCTCTATGTACCTCCGCTGGGGGGGAGGGGAGAAGGGAGCAGGTTCCTGCCCGACTTCAAATCAAATCAGCTTTATTGGCATGACGAAAGAACATTTCAGTATTGCCAAAGCGTGAATAATAGGGGGTGGGGGACAATAATTATACGAATACTAGGGATAGGGTATAATGATTGCAGGGTATATGGGTAACAGTTTCACACAGGAGTGTGGGGGTTAATGTACGACTTCTCCTGACTCCGTGAGGACTTCTCCTTCTCCCCCCGCTCCCCTCTCGCAGACTTAACAGCTTCTCTGCACAGCACACAGATCAGCTGCAGATGCCAGGTAGTTCTGCGTGGGGCTGCCTCTGCGACACTTGGTTCAGGGAGAGCTGGGAGAGTTATCAAAGGGGCTTAGATCCATAGGCAAAGTCTAAGCACAGGAGAGTTTTTTTACATTCTTAGATCTTTCTAATTCCAAGGATGTAGGGCAACGTTCTAGTGGTCCGAAGTGTCAAGAAATCTAATGACTAATCCCATTCACACAAAATGGTTTTTTTTTTTTTTTTTTTAAAGAACAAAATAATTATTGTATTTTCTCTGCTTAAATCATAGCGCATAGCAAGCCTCCCACCAAATGGTACAAAAATAAAATGGGGAAAAGTTTGAATTCTGCTTAATATGTGACTTACACATAAAGTATTCAGTAGTTTTGTGTAATGAAAAGCAAACTAAATTCTTTACCCTGAATTTTTTTCTTTCAACACAATACATAGTGGCTAACAATCTTGCCATCAAATATGGATTATATATATATATTTGCAGTAGTAAAGATTTAACTGCTGGCTTGTGTGTCATCTAAAGTGTGTATGCCCTCTACATGCAACTTTCATAAGGTTAAGAGGATCAGGATTCAGAACAATTGCAATAATAACTTCTCCGTTTACAATCAACTGTGTGTCAGAAGAGCATTTACCTTAGAGGAAGACATTCAGAGTAACAAAAAAAGATTCGGTGCTTGGCCTCATTTTACTTTCAGCAGCACTGATAAAAAGAGTCTCTCGAATGTACTTTCTAAGTACTCTTCACATTTTAACATGTACAGTTATTCCAGAATTATTGGTTTGAAAATATAGCTCAGTGCCAGAGAGTACTGTATATAATATAAATATTCAGACCAAATGGCGTTCACTGACTGTCACAAGTCAGCAAGTGATGGTCCTTGTGACATTCAGTGAAATAATGCGTGTTCTGTTGTTTTTCTAAGGGAGCTTATGCTTAGGAAGGCAAAGGATAGACAAACATTTATGCAGCTGAAGGGTTGGTGGTCAAGCAAGTTAATGTGATATGACTCGTCTCTAAGAAACGGTGCAGACCTCACAATGTGTAAATGCTGGATGGTTTACATGATGTACTACATCAGATGTCAACTGGATGTTTCACACGAAAAATGTGTACAAGCAACACTAAGGCTGAGTCCATAGAGACTCCAGGCGCGCGGAGGCTGAGGGAAAGCGGGTGCTTTCCCTGGCCTTACAACGCGCGCCGTCCGGGGGCGTATCTGGGGGCGGGCCAGTGACGTCACGGAGCTGGTTTGCCCTCATTGTGCGAACCGCTCACGTGACCGGCCCTGCGCTCCCGTGAGCGCTTAAACTACAAAAATGTTGTCGGCTGCGCCTCCGCACGCCTGCGGAAGTGTGCGCGAGCCCCTGCTAAAGCCGCTCTCATTGCAGCTGCAGGGGCTCACTGCCAAGCGTGAGCGCGGGTCAGCGTCTAAGCGCTGACCATGCCCGTGGCCTAAGGGGGAAGTCGCTTAACATTAGAAATTGGCAAACCTTATCATAGCAATATACAAGTGAAGGTGAAAATATAAGGCGCAAAACAATAAAGAGAGCTCACTATTCTTAAAGTGACAAATAAGGTTGTAAATAACAGAATGAAATAAACTAGTGTTATAAATGTGAAATACAAACAATCTCACTGACAATAGCAATCATAATATGAATTACATAAAAAAACGTAATATGAATGACATAAAAAACATTGGAAGTGCAACTATCTAGACCTCTCTATTTCATTAATATGCCTGTGAGGTTAGAATTTTTTGAAGCATCTTGTATAAATATACTGTCACTGTAGACTGAGTCTAGATAGTTGCACCCCCAATGTTTTTTATGTCATTCATATTACGTTTTTTTATGTCATTCATATTATGATTGCTAATGTCAGTGAGATTGTTTGTATCACATTATTGTACCAACAATTCTGATTACCTGGTTACCTTCTCATTCTATGTGAGATATATATCGCACATGTACTGATTGAATACATTGATTATAGTTCCTTTATATATATATATATATATATATATATATATATATCTATCTATATAGATATATAGATAGATATATATATATACTGATGGAACTATCCCTTATAAATACATGGATACTTTCTGTATCACCTAACCTGTTGATCATATGTATAATTAGCATTAATTAATTATTTCATTTATTCTGCATATTCCCGTGTAGGTGTTATAGGTCCTTGCATTTCATATATATATATATATATATATATATATATATGTGTTTCTATTAGTTTTACACATATATATGTTTATGTTGTAATCATCCTCTGATCCAGAATATACATATTTGTTCCCCAGATAGATAGCATAATCAGCAAGTATGTTATTAATGATTTATTAGCATGAAAATATAAAAACCAATAGGATAGGAGTGGGCGGTACACTACAGATGAAGCCATGATTGGGCGAAACGCATAGAGTGGGCGGTCCTATCCTTGAGCACCGAAGCAAGTGGAGAAAGCAGGAGAGAGGCTACAAACTCCCAGCTCATCCACAGAAGCCGAACGAGTGACATCATCCTTGGGGGACAGAACGTGAGGCAGCAAGCAGCTACCATCTGCTTGCTAGACACTGACCCAGGAGCAGAGACCGGAAGAGCGTTCAGAAGCGGCGGGGTGGTGAGCAGTGTGATGTGCAGTCTCCTCCTAACACTTGAGAGTGTAATGTGCATTTTTAATATTGTTACTTTGTAAATGTGTTTTTTACACTTTTAAATATAAAGTTTTATTTACATACTGATCTGTGCTATGGAGCTATCCCTTCTTCACTGAGCTACACCCATTCATCTACTATGTGAGTGACAGCCTGTCCTGAGCTCCTGAGCACCACAGCTTATGTGCCCTTATTCCATTTCCATCTTGTGAGTAGGCATTTATTAGAGCCAAGATTTCAGCCTAAGATTTACCCACCTGTATCATTCCACTGCACTTAGAGTTGGTGTTGTCGTTTCTCCTTTTTTTTATGCTCCCCTGGACTGTGAGAACATACACTAACCCTTAACATAGCTACACATGAGGTGGTTTGTCTTATGCAGAATTTACTAAATGCAAGTGTTTTGATGAGATTTGTTTTCAAATGTGGTAGTCTGTCTGTCTACTGGTTTCTGAGAACAAAAGGCCGTTCCTCAATGAGGATGGCCGTAGAGTGTGCGATGGCATAGCCGATTTTTTGGGGGCCGGGTCACGTGAGAGTTTAAGCCAATGAGGGCGAAACCGCTCACGTGATGTCACAGGCACGCCTCCCCCGTCGTGTCTCCTCCTCCAGATCCTGTGCCTCGGATCGCCTATGCAGAAGGCCATGCGCTGCTCCTATATGCGAGGCTAGGGTGGATTCACTAAATAGAGATATATGCAAATTGCCCCCAACATTTGATATACAGTAAAGTCACAAGGTGATTGGAGCTGTTTCAACTAACAACAATTCAAAAAAGCACAAGACCAACAAAATGAAAGAATAGTTATAACGTGCATTATGAAAATATACTGTATTTTGTTTTTATCAATGTATCCTTGCATAAACGCACAATTACAGTTAATAAAGTTAATGTTTACGACATCTTTCTATTTATATATAGTACTTGGATCATGCAACAATGTATTTTCTATTTTATAGACATACTTTGCTAATGGATGCAAACATTTTATCTTCTAAATCTATGACAAAGTATTACCTATAAGAATTATTTTTGCTCGAAGATAGCGAAGGACCAGTACAGTTGAACCAAAAACAAAAACAAAAACTTGATGGTTTCTATTGGGTTTTTATACTGCTACACTACATTATTCAGATGAATCAGTTTGTCATATGTTGAAAACCCTTGGCTATGACACAACGGCAATTAATGAGTTAAATAATGGCATCTTTGATTCTCCTTAGTACTCAGTGGTAGTATTATAGTGACAATTGATGTCAAAAGCTTAACCAAAAATGATTTATAAACTGTGATATAAAACTCCAGCTTTGAATAATGAAATGTGACTGTAAAAATATTTATTCTACTAGTTCAAATCCAGCACCCTTCTTAATATGGAGTATCTTGTTGATCTCGAAAAGATTCCTGTGAGTTCTCCATCAAACATAGCTTTGGCTATTTCAATGCCTTTGCTAACTTCCATATGTTTCAGGAACCGTTTAATGTAAAAATCACTAGTTTGCCTTTTCAGTGTAGCGGTCACATTGCCACGACCTACTTCCTGATGTGCTCCTTTTCCCTTTCGATTACATTTACTCTGACTTGATCTCACCTAGGAAAAAACAGAAGTGCTATAATGTTTACTGAATCTCATAATGACCACTAGCATGCCGGCTCTTGTGCCACCCAGTGTGTCAGTAGGGTACTGTAAATGTTAAAGCCCATCTTTACTAAGCAGGGCTATTTCATAAGACACCTTCCCGTGCCAGAAACACACCGTATGACCTATTAATTGAAATGGGATGTACCTGTAAGGTGTGTTCTGGTGCCAGAAGGTGTCTTGTGCTATAGCACTGGTAAGTACACTCCTTAATCCATTTATTAATTTTTTTCAAATGTATTTAAAATCTGAAATTTGGGAATACTGCCATTTTGGTTGTCCAGTAGCTTGTTACCATGTTTTACTACTTTTGTACCTCAGTATTGTGAATATTACTGTTATTTTGATTCCAGAATTTGAAGTTTTGCTCAAACATTGCAGCTTTTCTCTTGCAGGTGTGGATGAATCGAAGCAATCATCTTCCTCAGATGAGCCACGGTCCCCACTTGTTGTGGAGTGTGGGAACGTAGTTGACGCCAGCTACCTTCAGTACCTGTGGGAAGCTCATGACAACATTCTTAAGTGTGTACAAGACACTAAGGTCTGGTCAGCCCCATACGATGGAGAAAATCCAGATCCAGACTCTTCTTTTCAAGCCCTAATGGAGGAAAATTTTAGAAGAGGGGATTTTTCCACATTCAGACGAGCAAATAGACCTCCTATGAATTCCCTTTCCCCAGAGACACCCAGTCTCGGAGGAAGGATTCAGCTAGAACTTGAGTGGGATGACAGTTATGATACCGGGATGTCTCCAGAGTCAGGAGAGAGTTCTCCACAACCATCTGCGGAGCTGGGGAATTCAAGTAGTGTTTTACCTCCAGAACCCCCAAAGCACATTCAAGAGATGAAAACAAATGCAATAATGTTTATTAAAGGGTCATACATTGAAGAATCTGATTTTCAGGATGATGTAATGGTTTACAGGTTGTGTGCTCTAAAGGATGCTCAGGATTCTAATACATTATTGGGAGAAAATAAAGACATGTCAACAAAAAGTAAGACACAAGTGCAGGGACCTGACACTAAAGAGCAACAAACTCCTGCTCAAAAAGGTAAAGAAATTGAGGTGAACAATATAAAAAATTCAAGTCTAAATCAAGATGCAGCAATGGAGCAGGTAAAACAAAAACGTGCTCACAAAGATTTGCCTAAACTGGAGCTCCAGCTTTCTTCGGCGGCAGATTATAACTCCGATGCAAAGACGCTAAGCCCTGACAGTGAGGATTTCATAGCAAGATGCGATGAGATTATAAATGGACTGAACACCAATTCACTGGAGGAATGCAGGTCCCCTGCTCCCAACACGGTCTCTCCAATGGAAGAGGAAGAGGATGAGTTCGAAAAAATGTCACTGGACACACCACCCGGGGAAAGTGTAGCCTCTCCGTTTGGGCCGAAAGATGCCGCAATCATTTATAATCACTCTGCCAGGTCTCAGGCTGCACCATTTACAGGTGAGCAACTCATCACTGTGAAAAGTTCAAGAGAAAACCAAAGGGAGGAGGGTTCGTATTTATATTATGTATACATGTTAAAGTAGCATTACCTTCAAAATCCTATATGTGTTTTTTTTTTTAAATAAATCAGTTGTATGGTATTAGGGAATACTTACTGCATTTTTTTTAATTCCCCCCCCCCCCCACACTTTTGATGCCATTTTTAATGAGTTTTAATATATTAAGCGTCCTTGGGTTGCTATAGCAGCTACTTAGGAACCAAAGCACATCCTTTTTTTATATAGGCAGCCATATTGGGTGCCCTGGAAAGCAGGATATTCTTGAGTCACGGGAAAATGGATCGGTCAGCAGCTTAGACCAGTGTTTCCCAACTCCAGTCCTCAGGGAACCCCAACAGGTCAGGTCTTAAGGATATCCCTGCTCCAGCACAGGTGGCTCAGTCAAAATGACTGAGCCGCTGAATGACCCACCTGTGCAGGAGCAGGGATATCCTGGGGTTCCCTGAGGACTGGAGTTGGGATACACTGGCTTAGACAATCACTTTGCCGTAAATGTGATCCTCTATTAAAAACAAATAGGAAAAGAAATGGCAAAAGGCAAATGCCACTTTAAGGTGACAGTCTAACTTTCTGTAGAAAAAGATATCCTGTATTTATGAACGTCCTTTCATTTGTCATTTTGCATCCTGACAACATAGCAATGCAAAATAACATATCAAGGCCTCGTTAATGGTCACGATTATTACATTGTCAATAGTGCTTTAAACCACTGCTACACCTTAGTCTAGAAACGTAACAAAAGCTATATGTCCTTGTCATGTTGTTCCATTCAGAGTTATGCTTTGAAGCTTACATTTAGAAAAACACTCAGCATACAGGCCTTTATACTATTAAGCAAAAGATAAAAATTACGGAGAATCTGTTACATTAATGATTACGGTCACCTTATTGAAAACTGTGTGTTGCATGTGTTTTGTGATGTTTAGAAGGCATTGCTTCTTTAAAGGGATGATCCACTCTGCTCCACTCAAAAGTCGATATTTCTGCTGCCCTTTTTTCATTCCTTTTTAGTATGTTTGTGCTATTTCCCTTTCCCAAGATATTGAGCTTAAAAAGTAGGGTCAAATATATGCAATAAAACTGCTGCAATGTTAACACACATCGCCAAAACAAAGAGAACATTATTTTGAGCAAAACACAAGACCACATCCTAAGCCAAAATTCATTTTGTAAACGTTCGATGCAATAAACTCCCTGAGTGTCAGAGGAACTCCAGAATGCATAGTGTCCCCTCTGTCACATAAGGTGTGAATCCCGACCTACTATTTTGGTATTGCTACAACTCAATGACCCATTTGTCCATTGTATATTTATTTCTGAAGAGCATAGCTTCAATCAACCTCTCGCATCATGCACACGATTCTTAAGGTAAATGCCCTTACGCCTTAAGCTCTTAGAGCAGCCAATTCCTTCATCCAACTAGAAAGTAACCAAGATGCGGCTTTTCCAGGGGACAAGAGCAATAGCCTTAGCCTGTTCTGACTAAATATATAGCAGTTGTTTCATAGAGCCTCATATAGGACCATTAGTTGAGTAGTGGGCTAGCAGTCATCAGTTGTAGGTGCAGTTTTCCTCAAGGTAGAATAAGTTA
The DNA here is from genome assembly GCF_040206685.1 of Ascaphus truei. Classification (NCBI taxonomy): domain Eukaryota; kingdom Metazoa; phylum Chordata; class Amphibia; order Anura; family Ascaphidae; genus Ascaphus; species Ascaphus truei. The sequence continues at coordinate 407,799,455 of NC_134483.1, read as the reverse complement.
GACGCCCTAAGCAATTTAATTACCTTTTTCTGCCATTATTAGCACTTGGTTGGCAAATTCACATTTGTTTAGGTTGACAAAAATAGTCACAAAGCCTAACTGCAAATTACAAATATTCTCAAATGTTTCATTCAATCGACTTTTTGGTATAGCATAATTATCAAGTAATTGCTGTAGCTCCACAATTGCACAGTTACAGCAATGAGGAATGGCTCAAAGAGCTCTCAAATAAAGAAACATTTTAAAACAATTGAATTATTTTACAATTAAGCATGTAAAGATTATAAACTGGGAGGTCTTCTGTGTCCTATACCATGGGACCTCCAAGTTTCTACCTAATCCAATCGGTATCTGAGAAGAATAACAATGGCCTACTGGTGACCAAACTGTAATGGGGACCCATGTCCTCATAACTGAATGGTTTGCTTTCCAAAACGTTGTACAACAGCCTTCTTGATTGAGCACAAAGACCTAAACTTCATAAAATAACCATTTTCAAAGCTAGGAACCTCCTAGGGTAGGACCCCAGCAGAAGATTCCCAAACTGTTGTATGTATTTCAAGGAGATTATAAGGGAAACTTCAGAAGTAACTGCTGCTTTTAACGATGATGCAGAGAATGAAGATGAGAAAGATGATACACATTCTGCACTGAGGTGGATTATCTTAATTGGGTGGATGGGGAATTCAAAATGTATTTTAAGGTATAGTGCTGACATGACATTTGGAAAACTCTGTAACTAAATAGTCAAGTTGGGGACAATGTTACCAGTACTATGCAGGAAAATCTGAAATTGACAGATTTTGATGCACTGCGTTTTAGTAACTCTGTAAAAAGCTTTTCTCTTCAAATTCTAAACGTGTCATTAAAGTAATAGATATATCTATGTATACCAAGGCACTAAAATAAGAACAGTCTCTCTGTTTCATATGCCATCCATCTCTCAACTTTCTCTCTCCTGGCACCCACCACCAACACATAGTAGTCACAATCCTATTCTCCAAACCCATTTAACCAACAGACCTACCTGTTGGGTAACTGTGTGTGTAGCTAGTAGCAGGCACCTCGGAAACGATCATTTCAAGAAAACATGAAGCAAGGTTGTGCGCTCTACAAAAAAATTAACTAATTGACTAGTGGAAAGAGAAATAGTTGGGCTTGGAGGCTATCCAATGCATGACCATGTTGGTCACATCCCGCAAATCAACTGGTTCTGTCTAGTTAGTCTGGATTTTGCAATCCAGTGGAGGACAAAAGAAATCGCAGATATATTAGTTGTTGGCAAAGAAAATCTAAATAAACATTGCCTAACTGCAGTGCTTATACATTATAAAAACTGAGACAGTCACTATTTCTGATTGCTGGCAAGGTGCCAATGGCCATTTTGGATAAAGAGAGGAGCCCAAGAAGTTTTAAATATTAAATATTGATGGAACTGATTTCTAATGCGACTGTGAACTGTGAGGCGCGCATGATTCAGTTGGAATGATGCCTTTGATGCTGGAGGGACCAAAATAGCAATACAAGGCTCGTCCCTTTGGCAACATAAGGATGTATAAGGGGGAAAAAATAGGAAGCAGCGGGATTCTTGTTTAGCTGAACATGCTGCAGAAAGATTATACTTAAATATGATTGACAGCTGAACAGTGATCCACACTTCTGGTAGGAAATATACAGTATTCATATAAATTGTCAGCAAATGAGCATCACTTGGTCCACTTAGTCTACCTATTTTCCGACTTGTTGTGAAACTGCAGACCCAACTTGCTTCATTGCTCTTTTCGTGTTTATGGCTTCCGTGTGTATATTCCAAGCAGTTTTGAATGAATTGATTATATTAACATCTATGACCTCTCCTGAGAATCTCGCTGTTCTGTAAATCCCAAACTTGGCAAAACAAATTCTTTCCTCTGAGCATCACACCCTATTACTTCTTAGCACATGCTCTTATGCTGCCATTCTGTAACACAGTAATCTACAAGGAAGGATATAGTATGCAATTGTGATTTTAAGGGATTTCAGAAGAGGTGGGACCTAAACATTAGTAATCAATTCTGATTCTAGATCACAGAGAAATCCTGGGTATGATTTTAGCTATGCAGTTTTCCTACTATTCGTCGACTCCACTGCATTGAGGATTTTACACAGTTCCTTAGTGATATATTTAGCGCGTTATTCTATTTATTAAATGCACATGAATATTTTGGTCCATCTGCCAAAATCTGTGGCAATTTAGCTATATTTTGATACATAATTAAAAAAAAAAAAGCGAATTCACATGTTTATTTTCTTTACAGGACCATTTGTCAGCGTTGTGCTGTCAAAATTAGAAAACATGCTTGAAAATTCCTTGCATGTTAATCTATTATTGGCTGGGATAATTACTCAGCTTGCGACCTACCCTCAACCTCTCATCCGATCTTTTCTACTCAACACGAACATGGTCTTTCAGCCCAGTATACGATCACTATATCAGGTACTGTACAAATGGTTCATGCACAGCCAGTCATTTTGCTTATCAAATAAAAATGAGACATGTTTCTTTTGCTCTGGCAAAGAGGGCTTTCTGTTCAGTTGACTCAGGTCTATTACACCTGGTCAATAACCTGAACCTTTATATCCTGTGACAGACTATACAAGACGAATGCTGCACAAAAATGACAACCCCAGTAGCACACATCTGGTTGATAATACCCACCTGGTATGAAAACCTGCATTATGTCACTTCAATGCATTACAGGCCCTGGAAGCAACAAAGACCACTGTATGAACAACATTATTTTCCCCTTGTTTCTACTGTTAAACTCCATGGATGAAAGGAATGCAGAATTCATAGTCCGGTGTTTCTAAATCACACAGTGGGGGAGAGATGCAGGTGTAGGGATGTTTTCTTTTTCCCGGTTTCTAAGGCGAACTGCTCCAACCTGGGAAACAGATAGCTGACAAGATTATCCTAATCCAATATAGAACTGTTTTTAAGTGACCTTGGTTTGAGGCCCAGGGGCATATATTTTCGATCTGGTCCAAATCACTAGATTGTAAAATCTTCAATGGAGGTGTCAATTGTGCCTGTATTGTTCATTATATAATTCATTGCACTTACAGCACAATAGAAAACAAATGACAGTATTATTTGATTGCTTAATATGTATTACGTTTTTGAGTAGTGGCCTTCTGATTGAGACGTGGCGCTATGAAGTTTGAGTCCAGCTACGTGTAAATGTAATTTCAGAAAGTCCTGTGTACCTCTAAAAAAAAAAAAAATGTGTAAGAATAAAGGTACATCATTAATTATCAGGAAGCTGGTATTCCTACTTGTGTACCCGCAAATAAAGGTGTGTGTGAAGGTGTCCCCGGTTGCATTGCAAACTTGTGTAAAAAAAATAGCAAAATGACAAAATTAAATCTCACACTATTCGAGTCAAGAAATGCCACACCTTGCATTCTAAAAATAGATGACTAAAGTTATGATCTTTTGTGGTCCTGTGACAGCTGACAAATTGAACATTGAGAATGTTAATACATTCTGTATTTCATGTGTACTGTATTTAAACGTATTGGGTCCACCTACATTGGGCATCATTTGTAACGCTTATATTTACTTTGATGCAGTGTGTTTAAACTATGTGCTTAGCGGAAGTACTTACACATGTGATACTTTATACTGACTTCTGTAAAGTATGTCATGTAAGATCACCAAAATAAATAAATGAAAAATAGCAATATAGAACGATGTGCTGTATGTGATATAATGTCGGCCAGTACCATGTGTACAGATGTAGCAAGACTCACTGTCTCGGCGCCGCAGTCGAACAAGCAAAATTCTGCGGTGCTGGAGACCGTGTCTGCCGTGATCTTGCTGCGGGGGGCGGGGGCCCATGCTTCCTAATGGGAACCCCCACGGTGTTAATACACCGGTGTCGCGTGACCACGGGCGGCACCGAAGATAGCATAGCCACATCTGTGTCACCAGTATTATGATGTACATGTAATATTGCACATGAATGAATGAGTGGCATTTGTGTAAGCCCCCTTCTTCATGCCATGTAATTTAACTGCTAAAAGCTAAAATGCTGAATTTTCATGAACTACATCTTGTATCATATTACGTGTGGTTGTGAAATATCCCATGTAGCCTGAAAATGTGCCGTACACTTTTTGGAGCAGGGCCATTAGCTGTGAAGTATAGTACAATTGAAATGATCGTTCTGTTCCAGACTTCAGCTCTGCGAATGTCAAGTGAGCTGCCAGATATAATAGAGACTTCATGACACAGACAACCGTTCTCTTTCAGCGGGTCTGGGTGCAGCTTCACTTGGGACTTCATTGCCATTTGTTGCAAAATCACTCATTCATCTTCTTTTGAAATAGTCAACCTCATTTTCTAAAAGCTGTAGATAAGTCATTTCAACCAAATAAGCCTGAATTACATGTATTTTTTCCTTCTTCATTTGTAGGTTTTAGCCTGTGTCAAACATAAAATTGAACAATTTGCTGCTACGGAGAATAATTTCCCCATGTTGGTTGCTGAAGCTCAGCAGTACCTGCTGTCTCGCATGGACATGCCTGAAGCGTCTGTAAGCACATTAACCAAAGGTACAAATTATTCTAATGTATAGGCAAGAGGTGTGCTTGTGCAACTAGAAAAGTGAAGTCAATTTCCATACTTTCATAGTTATGTAGTTACATATACAAATAGATGATGATGTTGAAAAAAGACATACCGTATATGAACCGATCTGTATATGTAAGCACAAGCAGATACATTTGAACGTACCAGCAGAAAATGTAGGATATCAAGCAACCTTTTTATTATTTTAGATATCACTTTGTCATTGGTATTATTATTATTATTATTATTATTATTATGACTCTTTGTGCTCTGCGCTGAATACCTTGTGCAATATCGCTCACTTTGGTTTCCGGTTGGATGTCTCGTAAAATTTGGTTTGGTAGCTGTATGCAGTACTGTAACTTGTGTTTCTTGACGAGTTTTCAGGTGATAAACTTCTCGTTTCTCTTATTAGTACACCCGTGTATGATGGCATTCAGGGAAAACTTTAGAAAATGTTTGTCTTACAACACTGTATTTGGACATAATAGTTCATATGCTCGCATAATTATATATCCAAAAGCATTCAGAAATAATACATATAAGACCAGATTTAAAAAATATATGATTTTGACCTTATTTGGTACATTTACTGTACATTTTAAATAGTGTGGCATTTTTTTCCAGATCTGAAAAGTGGATTACAAGTTAAAGGTTTCCAAAAAGGGATATTTTAAAATGTAACTGTAATCACATATAGAGTTTAATTAAAAAAATGTTTTAATATTAGGGCAATCATTTCTGATTTCAACAGTGCTTCCCATTATGTTTTTAAACATGCTGATTTGCACGGAATGCATTTCTATATGCACAACTGATATATGTTGTATTTATTTTGTATTCATTTTTATATTGCAGATAATATACCAAAGAATGTGGACACAGACAATCGACCCAACGTTGTAGAAGTTTCGCAGACGGTGCTGCAGACCAATAAAGAGCAGATTGCCAAGGCTTCTCGACCTCTTCCAGGAGCCCCTGTCGGAATCAGGAATGCTGTCTTTGCAGCTGTGCTTTTCCCTGAATTCTTAAAGGAACTTGCAGCTCTGGCCCAAGAACATTCTGTTTTAGACCATGTGATGGGTGATTCTGTTCACCACTAGTTGTTTTTTTTTATTGTTTTTTTTAAAATAGCTTTTAAAACATTACTTGTAATATACCACTACCTGAATGCACTTGTTTATTTTTAATGCAGAGCTGGGTTTCTATAAGATAAGTTGACCCTTTTTTTTGCTCAGGGGCTTGCAATCAGTTAAAGTGGAATGTCATTCAATAACTTGACAATAGGAGGGTTCCAAGTACTTCCTGTTATGCTTGATAGACAAATGGCTCTGGTTCTGGTTCACTATTATTGTGGTAGTTACAATTTGTATCTGGGTTTTATCTTCCTAACAAATCTCTTGTTTACAACAGTTGCCCTTTGCCTCTGAACCCTTTGTGCTTTATTATCTCTTTTTATGTAAAGTGAGACAAGTTAATAGCTAATGCATGATTTTCTTTTGTTGTTGTACAGTTGCTGTAGAGACAATGTTGGACTACCACAATCTTTTACGTTTGTTTTACATGCCCCTCTGGCCCTGAAGAGCTTTGTTTACTGATAGCTTTTCGCAGTGCGATACATAGCCTAATGGCATAATAATATATTTTTAGTCAATGGTGTCTCCAGCACATAATCAAAATCAAAGAAAAATTATAAGGCAATATCTATTGCAGTTTTTATTTGTTTTAACTAAAACATGAGAACAATAGAACACTGATATGGGTAAGCAGCAGAACACTAAACTCCAGATAATTCTATCCAATATGCAGTAATGAACACAGTCATTGATACTTTACACTCTTGTTGTAACTTATGAAGTCATCTTCTCTTCTATGGGGTAGAACACCTTGATGTTTGAAACGCAGCAAAGGTTCTGATGCTTGAGTAGCAGCAATGTCTCAGGCAGAGAACAGTGCCCTTTCTCAAGCTGTCATGGCTGCCAGTAGAATTAAGTGGCCTTCTAAACCCCTCAGCATGCATCTCGGCAGCAAAACCAGAAGGGATGTGTGCTTTACCACACTCAACTTTGAGGCTCGGTTCTCCCTGTTAACTCATATTGGATCTCTTCATTTTCTGGCTTGGTCCATATTGTTTCCTCTTTCCATGTTCTACTTCACCCATGTCTCAGTGATCCCCACATTGTAGGTCCATTTATCATTATATCGTCAGACACCATTGACTAAAAATACATTATTTTAGGGATATTGGAGACACCCTATTCTCTGGGCACCAATGTTTTTTAGCCTATTTTATTTATTTTTTTAAATGGGGGGAGAGGTGGGGGGGGTAATAATAATAATATATGTCAATAAGACAATGGTTGGAATAGTGGTTTCTGAATATTACAATAGGATTTAGCCATTTGAAGGAAGTCTCTCACATTAGAAGTCATTCATTTCCAGCATCAGTTGGCTTCATAGACTTTGATGGATTCTCTGTTTACGAAATTATTTCAAATGTATTCTTAGGTACAAAACCAAAATCTACTCATTTTTAATCTATGCATGACAGTTTATACAGACACAGCTATCATCATGTAACTTATTGGTGATGATAAGCAGAACTGTCAGCCTATGACAGGTCTTAGATTTTACTATTCAATTTTATTATATTACCTACATTGACTTGAGTGGAGTCACATCAACATTACTTCACTTGGTTTTTACATAGAGTGGTGGGCCTTAGAAAGGAAATTTAGAGCACACACACCCCCTTTGTCAATATATCAATGTATTGTTTTTTATATTGCTCTGTTTGGGGAATGGTGATGTGTAGCAATAGGAGTCGGGCAAGATAAGTGATGCACATTTCATAATGGAATGTATCGAATTATTCAACTAGGGTTATGGTTTTTGTGTCTTCCCTATGAAACGGCAAATTTGAAGTGGAACAAACTTCTCTTTGTAACGTATCTGCATCAAATGACTAACACTTGATTAACAAAATGCAAATGAAAAAAAAACGTGATGTGCTGGTTGACACACACCTTAGAAGCGTGACGCATAGCCCTGAAATGTTCACTTTTCTTTTTGTATATACACGCCCTCATTGCCATCATGAAATATGGTAACTCCCCCTTTAATAGAGGGCTAGTGCAATAAGTTCTAAAGAATTTGTATGAGTAAGTCACTGCGGTACGTGCACCAAACATACTGTGCATATTGCCTTGTACTGTACAAGTGCCTGTGCAGCCTGATAAGCAGGTTATTGCTAATATTTGGAGTGTCACTTGGCTACCTACTGTAAAACCGCAACGAGCCTTATTTAATGCATTTTGCACAAAGTACACTGTACAACGTTCCTACTGTATGCAAGTTCGTCTTTTTCTTTTAAGGATGTATGTATATGTTTCTGTAACTGAAAACCCCCCCAAAAATGTATTTAAAGTTTTACGTTTTAAAAAGTTAGTAGACCTCATTATGTAAGTCGTTTTAGTCATATGATCTAGGGTTAACTGCTATTTTTAATACACTGGATATTTATTGTTCTGTTCTCAAACTGCATTTGGCATTGATATTGTGCCTTATTATATGTCCTGCATAATATATGTTGTATTCAAAACTATATAGAGATATAAAAAAGAACCATTCATGCATCAAAATGTGTCTTTTGATTAATAAACCCTATAAGACTAAATTAAATATATTTTCAGTGTTGCAGTCCAGGGCAGACAGATTTCCCGGGGCCCAGGGCTAGTTACGTCCACCTCCTCCCCCCCCCCCCTCCCTGTGTCGGCAGTATTGCAAGCCCCCATTTCACACCTCCCGAGCCCCCTTTATTCCCCCCCCTCTTCCCATGTATTTCTCTCCACTCAATCTCACTCCCTCTTCCTCACTCCCCCCTTTCACTCATTGCATGTATTTCTCTTGCCTGCGTATTACTCTTACTCCCTCTTTTCCTCACTCCCTTCCTCACCCGACCCCACCTTCCGTCAATTACTCCAACCTCACTCAATCCCCCCCAAAAAAATACATACCAAAAAACCCCACCCCCTTAAATGCATTTAACCATCTCCAATACATAATATAAATACACCGACCCCTCAATACATAATAAAAATACACCCACCCCTCAATACATATAAAAATACACCCCCACCCACCCCCAATACATAATAAAAAAAATGCACACCCAATACATATTAAAATAACCCCACCCCCCAAATACATATAAAAATACACCCACCCCCCCCAATACATAATTGTGTGTGCTGAGCACGTGCATTTTAAGTAAAACTTATTTTGTCTTTGGTCACTGTTTTGTCACAGATATTGTATTTGTGATGGTGATATGTTTAATTAAAATTCAAAACACAATGTCCGTGACAAAACGCAAAGATGTTTGACTTAGAACGCGCGTGCTCGGCACACACCTGTTTTAGCTATTTGCACTTCTATAGTTATACTAACTGCCTGTGTGTGTCTCTGGTTCCTCTGTCTCCCAAGCTGGGTTGCGCCAAGCTCGACCGCCACAGTGCATGTGCGGCGAACCTGGCATAGTGGTTTTTTTGCGCATGCACGAGCACAACAGGAATGTGCGACGGCGCACGCATATTAGTACCGTGACGTCACTCACATTACGTTTTTTCGCTGCAAGGCAATGATTTTTTCCCATGAAAACCCTGTAGATGCCAGCAAAGAAGTTTCACTTCAAAAATGCACCCCCAATACATATAAAAATACCCCCACACCCACAATACATATAAAAAATACTCCCCGTACATATAAAAATACCCCCCATACATATAAAAATACCCCCACCCCAATACATAATAAAAATATACCCCCCATACATATTAAAAATATCCCCACCCAACCCCAATACATATAAATACCCCCACCCCCCAGATACATATATAAAATACCCCCACACTCCCAAATACATATAAAAATATACACACCCCCAATATATATTTAAAAAAATACGCCCCACCTCCATTACATATAAAGACACCCACCCCCAATACATATAAAAATATACCGTCAATACATATACCCCCGAATACATATAAAAATACCCCCACCTCCCCAATACATATAAAAATACCCCCCCTCCAATGCACATAAAAATACACCCCCCAATACATATGAAAATACCCCCCAATACATATAAAAATACGCCACCCCAATACATCTAAAAATACCCCCACCTCCCAAATACATATAAAAATATGCCCCCCCACACCCCCCTCCAATACATATAAAAAATACAGACTTCTAGAGGGAGTTTGCGCACTTTACCAAAACCCCACAGCATATCCTAGAAGGGAGTTCGCGCACTTTACCAAAACCCCACAGCATATCTTAAACTACCAGGCGGACAACTAAACCCAATCAAAAATGGAACCAGGCAAGGTTGCCCCTTGTCCCCACTACTATTCGCCATCACAATCGAACCACTAGCGGCCCAAATCAGAGCCGAACCAAGTATAAACGGTATTCCAATCGCAGACACGGAATATAAAATCTACCTCTTCGTGGATGACGTAATCTTGACCCTCGCCGACCCACATTTGTACCTTCCTAACCTCCAAAAATTACTAGATCAATTTAGCCAGGTTTCTGACTATAAGGTTAATATGGACAAATCGGAAGCGCTTAACTGTTCCCTTCCAGAACCTGTGTGGAGACTACTGCAGTCAAACTATAAATATAGATGGAACTCTTCACACATAAAATGTTTAGGAGTAAAGATAACCAATTCTTACAAATCACTGTACCAAACTAATTACCCCCCCCCCCCTATTTGACCAAATTAAAAAGGATTTGGACTCATGGAACAACCACCAAATCTCCTGGTTTGGTAGAATTGTCTCCTCTAAAATGAATATCATCCCCCGATTTCCAAACCCTCCCAGTTACGATACCATTATCAGAATGAAAAAATATACAGTCCCACATATTCCTATTTATTTGGAAATGGCGTAAACCAAGGGTCCCGAGGTCGGTTATGCTATCCTCAAAGACAAGGGGGGGTCTAGGCGCACCTGACGTGATCAGATATTATCAAGCAGCTCAACTACGGCAGGCGGTAGTTTGGAACAATCCCCCGACTTCTAACTGCTGGTTGGCGATAGAATCTTATCACACATCCCCCACCCCCCTCCCAGTTATCCTATGGTCCCAAGCAAATAAAGAAAAACAACCCCAGAAATTCGAACTCGGGACAATGAGATGCACATGGTCCATCTGGCTTAAAAACAAAGGGAAGTACGGCCTATCATCATCCCCCTATCAACTCACCCCCGTCTTCAGAAACCCAGAATTCCCGCCTGGGTGCTCCCGTAAACAATTTGGTCAATTACAGGACCTAAATATTAGAATGGTTGCAGATCTGCTGAATAAAGAGGAAATTCTGTCCTTCCAAGAGCTCCAAGATAAGTATCACTCACACGACCTTCATCTGTTTACATTTTTACAAATCAGACATTTTCTCCGAGCTCTCTCCCAAAACTCTAAATTTTCCGCCCTGACCAAATTTGAATCTCTCTGCCTCAAAGGCGAATACCAGAGAGGATTAATTTCCGAGATTCACAGGGGGATGGAGTCGACACTCCCCCCACCCCCGTCTCATTCCTACATGCAAAAATGGAATGCTGATCTTAACCTACAAATGGACATTGAGGACTGGGAGGATGTCTGGGAATCGGCTACCAAAACATAGATTTGTACCATAACAAAAGAAAATATCTATAAAATCCTATTCCAGTGGTGCCTAACCCCGAGCAGACTGAGCCAGATCTTCCCCGGCATACCAGATCTGTGCTGGAGGGGATGTGGTCAAAGGGGAAACATGGCCCACATTTTGTGGTCATGTCCGGAGATCCAGAAGTTCTGGACCAGAGTTCAAAAACTTCTCCATGAAACCCTAGGACTGGAAGTCTCCCTGACCCTCTGACATATGTGCTGGGAAAATCAATAGAAGACCTCCCTTCTCCACTATCCAGGTTGACCTTTCTATCCTGATAGCCGCTAGGTGCTCAATCGCAGTGGCTTGGAAACAAATGAAAGCACCCTCCAAAAGAACAGTTGTTAATAGAATAAATACGGTCATGAGCATGGAAAGGCTCACAGCCATGTTAAAGCAGAAGATGCCCCAATTTTACAAAACCTGGGAACCATGGCCTGGCGTCGGAGCCCCCCCTCTCTTACAGATCCTGGCCCTAAACTGAGCCTCACCTGGATCGATGTGAATGGAGATAACCGACTTACCATTTTCCATCAGCCCCCCCGTCCCTTGCCCCCCCATCTCTCTTTGTCTTTCCCACCTCTCCCCCTTCCCTTGTCTTCCCCTTAACCTACCTCTAAAATAGAAAATGGTTTATTGGATGTGACTTGTATAACCCGCAGTCATGTGCCTATGACTTCACTGCCAACTCTACAATGTTATCATTTTCTGTATTTCTGCTACAATAAAGAAAAAGATTGTTAAAAAAAAAAAAATACAGACTTAACTTGTGGATGGTCCGGCCAGGCCCCAGGTCTTCCCCCAGCTGCAGGCCTCTCCCTAACTCTGTCCCCTGCCAGCTGTGGCCATCAGACCCGGCTGTGTGTCCCCCTGTCGCCCTGTTGCAGTTTATGCAGCACAGTACATTACAATGTAACTTTCGTTGCCTGAGGCATAAAGACATATAAGCTCCGATTAACTTACTGTACAGTAGTAACATTGAAGTTGACAGCAGATCAGAACCACTTAGCCCACTTAGTCTGCCAATGCGTCTATTTGTGGGAAGCATCAGACCCTTGGCTTTCATATTTAGTATCGCATTGTCTATCCCAAGCATTTTTTTATTCCCTTACTGTATTAGTCCCTACCACCTCTGTTGAGAGGCAATTCCATGAAACCACCACCCTTTCCGTGAAGTGCTTCCTCACATTTCCCTTAATTTTCTCTTTATTCTCTCCTGATCAGGCTTATGCTCTGAATCAGGGTTGTGCAAACTTTTCAGTCTGTGCTCCTGTCACGGGAGACCAGGTTATTTACATCTTTTTACCAGGATCATTCACTGAGCAAAACAAGGTAATGAAATAAATTGTCATTTATTTGGCATAAATCTGCTTACACACAATGGAACACAAAATACGGACAAAAAGACGCACTTTTTGTCTGGGGTCAAAAACTAGGCTTTCCTAGGTGCAGGGAACTCTATGGGAGAGTCTTACCCTCACCGGGACTTAGTCCGAAAACTCCTGGAACCCAAATTCGGCATAAAATTCCATACACCACCGCTACGTTCTCTTCTGAGAACTTGGTCCCTCCTGACAGCGAGTTAGTCCAAATCTCCTGCAACTCAAATCGGCATAAAATCCCAGCCGCGACCGCTACGTTCGTTTCTGAGAAATTGGTACCAAAAAGCTGGACTTAGACTCTGGCGGGCAGGCTTTTCAGGCTCGAAATCGAAGCCGGTTGCTCTGCTATTCACACAGAAGCAACTTTGAAAAGCCCGCCCTCTTACTAACTCCAAACAAACTAATTTGGAACTCCAAATCTGATTGGCTGCCGGGTTCTTATAGTATTTTCAGTTTCATTCACAAAACTGAGCAGCCAATCAATGCGTAGGAACTTTCCCAGGCAGCCAATCGGAGCCAAGCCGGCTAGAAAGGGAAATCCAAAAATCCCGGGCTCTCAATGCTACCCACTGGGCAGGCTCCATCAGGTTTGGTAGACAGAACAGTGGCATTCCGGTGCACTGCCACTGATCTCCAGACCTGGTACTCCGCCTTTCCCCACTGACCAAATACTGTTCACACCTGGGCATCCTCTGGCTTCTTTGAACTCCGATGTCCAACAGACCTACCGTCTGTAGTTACAGCACTTTGAACCATTCCTTCAATCTACCTAAATTATTATTAATTTTGTTTACCCACTTTCTCCCCTGCAGTGTCAACCCTGTTGCCAATCCTTGTGTCATCTGTATAAAGGTGGTGGTGCTATTCTAGGACACCTTCTGGCGACAGAAGACGCCTTACAGCTCATTCTATTTTGGGGGCTGTAATTGGTCCTCTAGCACTGGAATAAATGTGGAATAGCATGATTCCTAAATTTCATCCATAGTAATTTGCCCAAAATGTCTGACACTGGCATTGAGGCTGGGTGTTTCCACTACAGAAGAAGACATTAATCTCAAAGTTATATATACCAGCTGAAAACAAAGGTTAAAACAATTGGTATAAATAATAACTTGAATTGCACCGTCCGTTAGTTTTAGGTATACAAGCATTTTAGCCTCACCGCACTTTCCCTATATGGAAGAATCACCCTGCATCACACTTCATGGACTTTGAAATATTGCAAGGAATGTGATTAGATAATCTTTATGGCCTCCAATTAAGTGGAAAATATATTCTATTTCATCCCCCCACCCCCAAAAAAAAAATGTTACTGCAACAAATGCAAGTCAAGTGAAAATCGCAAAAAGGTCTCTACCTTACCTTTACACTCCTCCTCCCCTGACAAAGTGCAAATCTGATTCACAAAAACGTGCGTAGGGACTTTTTAGTGACGTCACGAGGTTGGCGTCAATGTGTGCGGTAGCGGTATCAAGATGAGCTACTAGACCAGGTTGTATGGCGATATAACTATTTGTAATATGGCAGCCTACACAGATAATCTTAGTCGAAGTGTTTTAAGAGCTATATATGTCTGCATCTGATTGAGTCTCTCTTACAAGGGCTCACAGAACGAGTGTCAATGAAAAGCAGGGTTAAAAGTATTTCAACTGTGATCTGTTGATTTATTGATACAAAGTGTGTTATTTATCCTCAAAACTTGCTGGCAATTTGAGGTTAATATGTATGTATGTTATGTAATAATAAGTCTGTGTTACTCTGCTAAAATACTGGCATCTAATTGAACTTCTCTTGTAAGAGTGCACACAACGAGTGTCCATAATAAAACAGGGTCACAAAGTATCATACTATGATTTGCTTGGTTCGATGATATAATATTACTATAACAAGCAGATGATCACTACACATGTCAAGCAATATTAAGGATATGTTATAGCAGGGTTACGTAGGCCCATTGTTAGTCTTAAAATGTCAGCAAATTTGAGTAAAATGCTTTAATTCTGCTTAGAATCAGACATGACATATGGAGGGTGTGTCCCAATTATTTTACTGTTGGACTGAGTAGCTATAAATTAAAACATATGACATTGGATCTATTATGTATGGTTTTCACTAGCTACACAACAGTACTAGATTAATAAACTATGAACAGCACTATTTAAGTGTATTATTGCACTCTTGAGTGTAACTACTTATACCTATAGCACTTTAACAACCAACTAATAACAAAGAGATTTGGGTGTACTAATGAATGATACCTTTCTAACCTACATGACCTATACCAATAATATTGGGAATTAATACCAACGGTCAGTAGGCTTGATTTGCTCCTTTCTTGAGGATTTTAAGTCTAATTTTAATTTTCACTGTAAATATATCACGAGCGTCGTCGTTGGTGATAAATAAAACTTTATTATTTTTCATATATATCCTTTTTCAAGTCAGTGATACATATAAGGTGTATTTGATACCTTGTTCTATAGGAATAATGAAATTATTTCATCACATTAAATGACACTAATATGAACTTTGAGTGCAATACAGAGGGATCTAGTGTGAGAGCTATACCTCACACACCAAGTTACTAATTATTTAGTTTGTTTTTTTCTCCCTATGCACCCAAGTATCTCACCATACTAACTAATATAAATGATCTAAGAGTGAGCGGAGGGTCATTTTCAGTTAAGAACTGTATAGATGTAGAGAAGTAGTCCTGGTGTTGCTCCTTCAAGGAGATTTCCCCAGCTTCCTGTATGTTCAATTTCAACTAAAAAAAAGAAAGAGAAGAGCACAAAGAGACAGCTCTCATAGTGTATACAGGTTATTTCAAAGTAATGTTAAAAGATGGACAGTGAACAAATACACTCATATTTGCCCTTCCTACTGAAAGCACATGTAACCTGGTCTGGTATAGCATATAGAACCCTGCAGACCTCTGGGGACAAGCTGCACACACTGTACTCTGTCCTGGCATCTCTCTCTGGAACTTGTGCTACCCTCCGATCCTCCACGCTATAGCGCATCTAACCGGAGATAACATCACTTCTTAGATGGTCCGTCAGGGAACCCAGACCAGCATTGAGATGATTTGCCCTACGTGTTTTGTGAAGGTTTCTCACTTCCTCAGGAGATTCAAATCAGTGCTGCTGTGGGTACTCCATTAGGAGTCATTTATACTCCTGTTAACCATTGCAGCACTCACACTAGAGTTAAATAAATAAATAACAAGATAAGCTAACTAATGTACTAAACACCTACAACTAACCTATCTCTACAATGGCTCAAAACCGCACACAGCACAGAAAACATACAGTAGTATAAATATGCATGTGTACATAATACAGCCACCAGTAAAGCTTATGTACACATGTAAACAACTCGGTAGCATATAGAGACAAGTAAATACATGAGCATTAATATCTGGAAATCAATATGAAATTCTCTTGTGCAGTCACAAAAACATTAAACACACAAATCTCAATTATTAAATTATGCCATGAATAATAATAAAACATTTGTAATACAAAAAAACAAAAAAACAATTGGAATCAACAACCCCTCCAGACACCTCATTGAACTGAGGCGTATATAAATCATCAAAACCAGGGAATCTATACAGAGACCCCTTGGAATAAATGTGGTGTTATTATATATACAGTATGCAGTGCTGACTGCAAAGGGATACAATTTAAAACCCTATTTCTTAAAACATATGATTACTATTTAAAAGAGGACTAACTTTAAAATATACTCATTATAAAGGGGCACAGTTTATAATACAATAGTGAAGTAAATACTCTTAGAATGGAGGAGGACAATCACTGTAAATAACGATAGACAGTATATACATAATATACAAATATATACACATGTACAGTATACTGTTAAATGGAATTATCATTTTAAAAGGGATCATTCAAAATTATATGACACAACTTCATATTGATTTCCATTTCCATATATTAATGCTCATGTATTTACTTGTCTCTCTATGCTACCTCCTTTAGAGTTGTTTACTTGTGTACATAAGCTTTACTGGTGGCTGTATTATGTACACATGCATACAGTATTTATACTACTGTATTTAATCTGTGCAGTGTGGGGTTTTGAGTCATTATAGAGAGAGGTTAGTTGCAGGTGTTTAGTACATTAGTTAGACATGTCTTGTTATTTATTTAAGTCTAGTGCGAGTGCTCTATATCAGCGGTGCGCAAACGGGGGGCATGCCCGATTAACTGCGGGGGGGGGCGGGGTTTACAGAGGCCCCGCTCACTTCCCGAAGGCACTTTAATTAAGTGCCGGGGAAGCGCCGAAGGCCTCTGTAAACCTTACTTACCGTGGTTCAGCCGGCATCTAGAGACGCGTTGCGATAGCAACGTGACATCATGACGCCCTGACGCCAGGAACCAAGGTAAGGAGGAGGAAGGGAGGGGGGCACGCAGAGAGGAGCACAGCCGGCAGGGGGGCACAGGGGGAAAAGATTGCGCTCCCCTGCTATATGTCACTGTAGTGTGTGTGTGTGTGTGTGTACGGTAATTTGGATGGATTATCACTGTCTGAAATTATACCACAATTTGAAGCAACTAGAAAATAGATGGGGATAGAATTCTACCATCAGAATTAGAGATAAAGTGGCATAGATGACAAATCACCCTATGATAATCGAATAATGTACTATGAACATATAGTTGTGTAACATAGTACTAGGATATAGCCACTGAGAGGGAAGGTGTTATTCAGAATACATCAACTTCATTTAAACACCCATAAAGTAATGGAGACAGGTAAGCCCTCTTAAGATGTGTATATATAATAATGCACACATCAGCAATCACCACCAAGGATGTAGGAAATATAGCACTAACCATAGGCATCTCTATAGACTGGTAGGATGATGAATCATCCCAACACATGAGTAACTGTATAACAGATGATTAGACACTTAGCTGGGGACATTGAGCACCAAACACACTCAGGTGAAACAATGTAGGCAAATAGCTATGTAATCATAGCCTGCCAAGTGAACTAGCTTTTAGTTTCTCAGTGGTGTGTTGCCATGAAACTGTAACTGATTCTTTGTGTTTTCGCACGTTCCTCATACCATTTAAAATAACATGTCCACTCTGTGGTAGATGTTCTTATATTTAGTCAATATATCCCTTAATTGAAGGATTTTTCCTACATCCCATGTACAACCTTGTGGCCAACACTAATTTTTCTCCCAGTTTTTTATATATATATATATATATATATATATATATATATATATATATATATATATATATATATATAGCATGCCTGGACCAAAATTATAACACATAAATGGTTCTGGGCTACCTTTCTCTGGAAAAGTAATTGGTACGTCACTCCCACACTAATCAAATAAATACATCATGGGGATAATAAAGATAAGTTAAAGAGGTGTGATAGAGTTGGGATGAAAATTGCTCAAAACCTCCGGTGAGGACTTGCATAGTTACATAGTTACATAGTAGATGAGGTTGAAAAAAGACGTAAGTCCATCAAGTTCAACCTACTGATGCGGCGGTCGTTATTCGAACACTTCACGCGTCATGTACATCGGAATCCCGATTTGAAACCGCGGGATGAATTCCAGCCTTCCCGCACTAAGATGCGAGCGCGGCGAGAGCAGAAAAACGAATTTTAGTGTTCTGGCTTTTAAGAACATGAAATTGACACAGTAGCACAATAGCACAGTACTGAACACATTACAATTCATCCATTTTATTGCAAACGAAGAAACAGAATCCATGAAATTCAAACAAAATATCCGCGATAAGCGCGGGTGCCTGGGGCGATTGGCCGCGTTCATGCTGCGTGGGGAACAGCAGAGAACTCGAAATCGGCGCCGTGATGTGTTCGAATAACGGCCGCTGCATCAGTATGCTAAATCTAGACAACAGATACTTTATCCTATATCTATACTTACTTATTGATGCAGAGTGAGGCAAACAAAAAACCCCATTAAGGGGAAAAATAAATTCCTTCCCGACTCCAAGAATTGACAATCGGATTAATCACTGGATCAACCTTCTTCCCATGTATACTTATTTTGTATATCCCTGTATGCCTTTCCTTTCTAAAAAGATGTCCAACATTTTTTTGAACAAATTTATTGTATCTGCCATCACAATCTCCATGGGTAATGAATTCCACATTTTAACTCTCCTTTCCTCCAACCTAAAGGGATGCGTCTGAGTCAACTTGTTTCCATAAGTCCTCTAATACAGCATTTTCTACTCTCAAATTGTATTGTTTGTCTTTATTTATATAGTGCCATTAATCAAATCCAGAAGGAGCAGGATAACCCCCCAAAAAAGAGTGAGAAGGCAATAATTGTGTACACTGTGTTATAAATATGGATACTGATGAGTTAAACTTGGCTCTTGCTCACTTACAACAGGATAGCAGTATTAATGGAGTTAACCATTAATGGTTGTGTGACTCCTGGATGGTGTTACGATGCTTGGACCCCCAGGTATTACAGACAGACAGTGCTGATGCTTCTCCACATGGACAGACGCAGTCCCAGGGCAAAAGTATAGCCTCAGAATAAAAGAAAACATATAGTGCAGACCAATACCAGACAAATATTTAGTGCAATCATACACACATTTTACTCACACTTTTGAAGTATAAAAACAGGCAGTATAATAGGGGTAGCTGTAGGGTTGAAGCCTTTCAATGCCGCTCGGAAGCTGTTACCCGGCAATCTTGTGAAGCTGTAAATATTATCGGGGAGCTCTCCACATATGTTCTATCTGTACTGACCGCCTCAGCGTGTGACGTCACTCCAGGGGAAGATTCTCCACACAGGCAATACCACAGACCTGTGACTGTTACAGGGGAACCCTCCACATACAGGGAATCTGCCCCGACCGTCTCGGCGTCTGACGTCACTGGGAGATAGTCTCAGCCCCCGGTAACCTCGGCAGTGCAGCGCAATGTACTGCAGTTTCCAACTGCTCTCCTACTAAATGCTCTCCCGCAAGATAGTCTACGCGTTTCACAGTAAAACTGCTTCATCAGGAGGTGGATCCCTCCCTCACCCTCTCTCTATTTAAAGGCTAATGCTAATTAGATTGGTGTTAACACATGGGTGGACCCTATAATGTGCTAGATACCGATCAAGCTTACAACTTTAATACAATAAAACTCAATCATAATTTATGCAATAAATAAAAAAACACATTAACACTTAAAAAAGCTTGTACAGTATATATTTTAAAGACAGTAATAAATGAAAATGTAAGCTGATACTTCAAACTCCCCAATGTGGCTCAGAGGTAACAAGCCAGGCATCATACCTTTATTATTGGCTTGGTTACCCCCTCATCGTTACAATCCCCAGAAGCAAGGAGGAGAAGCATTGAAAGAAAGAGAATGTGTGAGAATGATTTATAGGCATGTGTTTCAGTGCAGGGGGTTTAGCTGTGTTGTGTCAGAGGACACAGATAGCAAAGGAGTTCATGTCAATTGAGAAGTGCGGAAGGAAGGAGAGGGAGATATATGAAAGGAGTTAGAGACATAATTATATCAAAACTTTCTTAAATGATGTGAGCAAGTTATCATGTTCACAACGTATATCACCAATAGTGTAAGTTTGATTATACCAGGGGTGCGAAAACTTGGGGCCGTGGCAGTTATAGTGGTCCCGCACTCTCCCCCAAGGCATTTAAATGAAATGCCGGGGGACAGCGCGAGACCTCTATAAGACACTTACCTTCCAGCGATGCTTCGTCATGGTAACCCGGCATCAAATGACGCAGTGGGGTCACGTGACATCCCGTTACCATGGTAACTTGCCGTCACATGACCCCGCGCGTCATTTGATGCCGGAGCCAAGCAGGAAGGGGGTGCGAGGCGCTGAGGAAAGCAAGCAACGGTACGCATGGGAAAAAGTTTGCGCAACCCTGGATTATACCCCCGTACCATACCCATTGCACTACGATTGTGGCACTATGGGTAATTTGATTTCGAGAGTTGTTTTTAGCATTATTACAATTCTAGAAAAAGGGGATATAGGGAACCCTGCTCAGCCACTTCGTAGTGAATGTGGGAGGGTACTGCCTAGGATGGGTGTATCATATAAGTAATGACTTGTTTAGGCACAGAGGAAAGAAAAATCCCTATGGACGGCACACACCTCACAAAATGATTTATGATTCAGGTGTAAAAAGTAACTTTTATTGGTATTATAATAAAATGAAGAGACAGTCTGGCTAGACAGCTGTTGTCTTACTGGTCGCTAAAAAACGGCGCAGACAGTATATAACAATACTGTCACAGTGAACAGATATAATAGCCCGACACCCAGCTGAACACAGACATTTTAAAACCAAGGCTTGTCTACACGGTACTGTGTACTTAAGGACATACATCCTTATTTCCCACCTATGTCTGATGAATGGTCCCTTCTATGGTCTATGGCCACCCCCAGGTGGTGATTTTGAGTGCCTTATTGGTAAGTACAAAGAGGAGGTGGGGGGGAGGGGAGGGGAGAGAGATGTACCTGTAGTCGTGCGTGCGATGTGCAGCAGGGGATGTGATGCGACATGGAAGGGGGGGTGAGGTACAAGGGGGGGGAGGTGATGTGAGGTACAAGGGGGAGGGAGATGATGTGAGGTACAAGGGGGGGGGAGGTGATGTGAGGTACAAGGGGGGAGGTGATGTGAGGTATAAGGTGGGAGGTGATATGTGGTACAGGAGGGTGGGAGGTGATGTGTGGTACAGGGTTGGGGGCGGTGATGTGAGGTACAAGGGGGGAGGTGATGTGAGGTATAAGGTGGGAGGTGATGTGAGGTACAAGGGGGGAGGTGATGTGTGGTACAAGGGGGGGAGGTGATGTGTGATGTGAGGTACAAGGGGGGAGGTGATGTGAGGTACAAGGGGGGAGGTGATGTGAGGTACAAGGGGGGAGGTGATGTGAGGTACAAGGGGGGAGGTGATGTGAGGTACAAGGGGGGAGGTGATGTTTGGTATAAGGTGGGAGGTGATGTGAGGTACAAGGTGGGAGGTGATGTGAGGTACAAGGGGGGAGGTGATATGAGGTATAAGGTGGGAGGTGATGTGAGGTATAAGGTGGGAGGTGATGTGAGGTACAAGGTGGGAGGTGATGTGAGGTACAAGGGGGGAGGTGATGTGAGGTACAAGGGGGGAGGTGATGTGAGGTATAAGGGGGGAGGTGATGTGAGGTACAAGGGGGGAGGTGATGTGTGGTATAGGAGGGTGGGAGGTGATGTGTGGTACAGGGTTGGGGGAGGTGATGTGAGGTACAAGGGGGGAGGTGATTGTGTTTATTAAAGAGTTTTGACATTGATAGAAGCCATTGTCTTTGGCTTTCGGTCTCACAACACAAGGTCATAATCTTGTATGTGCTTTTTTGTTTGATAGGCACAATGCATCAACATGTATCAGATCCCTGCAGCAGCAAAAAAGTCAAAGAACACAGGTTCTAATTAGGTGCATCCTCTGTGTATATAGTTTCCACGTGTCCCTACATAAATATCATGTGTGTGGGACTGAGTGCACTTCAAGAACTACTTCTTCTTTTCCTTTCTTGACCTCTTTCTCAAAACATATTTATATTCACGTTATTTACTAAAAAATGTGGGTATTTATACTTGTCAGTCTTACCGCATCTCTCATACTAAACTTTAGAAGTGGGAACATCATGTAATTTAGCCACATTAGGTAGAAAGAGCTGAATCAAAGTTTATAGCCTTGAAACAAGACAAATGTTGAGCGACTGCAATTTTGCACAATGGTTAAAAAATTAAATACGTCTTTTGTCACAATACGTGTTTGGCATACTGTACACTGCTCATATACATACAAGCTCAAAACCCAAACCCACCGCAAAATATATGTATATATTTGTTAGTATCAGTTGAAGCGCTACTGGGAGTGTATTTACACAGAATTGTATGTCTTTGTTCAGAATATCACAGTGTGCGTTTTCCATGCTGCTGTCGTAAATGGATTTCCTCTTCTGCTTCCACAAAGAACATATTGGAGTAGAAGTAGTTTAGGAAGGAAACCGGGTTCGGATAACGGATTTCCATTGCCGAACAACTACTGTAGATGATGATGCAAGAAAAACAATTAGAGGACTCAGGTGTAACCCCTTGAGATCCTGCTGGGCCATTATTATAAGGGCAGTCATTAAGAATCACTGTGGCTCATATGTCAGATGTATAAAAACAATCATAAGCACACACGGAATGCCTGGGGGATATATAACAGTGAGTAGATCTACAAATGAATCATCTTCCAATGAAACCATAATAATACTGTATACAAATAGGCAAAGGGAGAATCCTCTATCTCTACTATAAGTATATGAGAAATGACAAGGATACCCATTTTATAGGATAATGCAAAATGCGTATTAAAACAAGTATAGAAATTCCTTAAAGCACTTACATGTTCTAATAACTGTTATTGGTATTTTTTATTATTATTATTATTTTTTAAACCAAGCCTTTGTGAAAGTCCACAAGGTGAGTAATTCTGGAAGTGGTGCTTTCTCTCTCTCAGGAATATTCCACAAACTCTTGAGTAAATATACAAAGACACTGCAGAAAACAGGAGCACAAACAACTTCTGGTGCAACATATTTAATACACCTAATATACAGTAGGTTAAAAATATGGAAAATGCACTCACAATTTGAATCTCTTAGACACAATGGCATATCGGTATAATCCTCTCATTGGACAACACTTGTAGGCTGGTCTCTGATGGAAATCAGACCACCTTCCCCTGCTCCATCTGCAGTCCTTCCCGTTGTGCTGGCATCTCATGCTTTGTGATCGAACTCCACTGTAGCCAACTGAGATACATGTTCAGGCTGGAAGAAACTTCTCAGTGGCTCAAACAATAAGAACGCAACTAGCCCTACGCGTTTCACCGGTGTCAAGCTTCCTGAGGTGAACACTGGTGAAATACCGGGCCGAAAGCCGGTCACTGGTGAAATAGTAGTGCTAGTCTCATTTTTATTGTTTGAGCCACTGAGAAGTTTCTTCCAGCCTGAACGTGTATCCCCTCAGTACGATTGGATTGAGTCCAGCAAATCCCATGTGGAGGCAGCCAAGCAGATGGACTGATTGTTCTTATGCTGCTGGAGCCTGTGAGTTCACAAAGCTTTTTGTCAATATACAGTTTGAGTACATTGATTTTATCTTTCCTCCTGTTATGTATAAATGATCAGAATGGTACATAATGTTTTCTAAATTTCACTCCAAGCATGCACAATTTGCACCAATTTTATAAAAAAATGTCTGGAAAGCGTGCTCCCTGCCCAGACCCGTCCACACCGACTTTTCTTTAGCGCTTCACACCTTTCACCCTTGTGTCCAGTACTTTTGGAGAAGCCACCTGGCAACCCTAAGTGCTGGGCTTTTGTAAATGGTCACTATAGCAACCCAAGGAAGCTTAATACATTCAAACTTATTAAAAACAGGATAATGAGGAAAAGAGCAGTAAGTATGATCTAATACAGCGGTGCGCAAACTGGGGGGTGCGAGACTGCCTGCGGGGGGGCACGGGGTTTACAGAGGCCCCGCGCGCTTCCCGAAGGCACTTAAATTAAGTGCCGGGGGAGCTGCAGGGACTCTGTAAGCCTTTACTTACCTTGGCTCCGGCGGATTCCTTCCAGCGTTGCCATGGCAACGCGGCATCAAATGAGATGTGACGTCATGACACCGGAGCGGAGGTGAGTGAGAAGGGGGGCACGGGAGTGAGGAGACTGTCGGCAGGTGGCGCAGGGAAAAAAGTTTGCGCCCCCCTGATCTAATACTACACAACTGGTGTATTAAAAAAACTCATACATTAGAACTCATTAAAAGGGGCATTTGAAGAGGTTCATCAATACTCCATACTCCATACAAATAAATATAAGTATTACATACAGTTTTCTCATATTCTTTATAGGTGTAACGTGTTCTCCCCCTCCCTCCCCTCCCCCTCTCTGGGAGATTTCACCATTACACGGTGTGGTGCATACCTGCTGGCTTACTGTAGATCTGAGTCTCCTGCGGTGTTGTGGAGGAAAACAGGACAGGCTTCTGAGGTAGTAACTGATTCTGTCTCATGGTGACAGCGCCTCCATCTCTTGCAGGCCCCAGGAATGTGGGGATAATTCCTGCAGGAGAACTTACTTCCTCTCCCCCTGATAGATTGTAGTCTCAGGCAGGAAGATATCTTTGAACTGGATCACTTTATTTTGACAGCACTCTCAGTTGGTACAGCATACACATCAGAGATCACTTCTTGGGGCTTCACCCTCAGGATGTAACCTGGACCTCCACTCCAGGCCAAGGGGCCCTGAAGCAGTCCTTTCTCTTCCCTTACTCCCTGGTTATAGTCTCCCATCCACTCCCCTATGGGAGGGAATACAGATTGGCAGAGCCCTGCACAATTGTTTTAGTAGACCAGCCTCTCTCAAGGAGGTAGAGGCACTGAATAAATTTAGCACTGCAGCTCCTTACGTACAAGGGAAGTAGGTACCAGGTCTGAATCCAGTGATTGGACACACACAGGCCTAGTCCCACCGCCTCCCCCGTCACTCAAAGAAGCTACTATGAGTGGGGAAAACCCATAATAACTCCTGGCAAGCCTGCTCTTACCAGGACTTACTGCCAGGGAGGGCAGACTTAGTAGCCAAGAAAAACAACCTGGCTACATAGGGAACAGAATTTCTTCAATACATACAGCAGTACCCCTTCGATATCAGACAATTCTATAGAAATTTCCTACACACAGTAATGTACCTAGTTGTCCTACATATTTTATTAAAAAAAAAAATAACCAAGAAAAATCCATATCTTCATTCATTCATACCCGTAGGCATCATGGTATCCAATTCATATATCCACCACAACTCAGTTTTCTTCAAATACTTCCGTCGAGTCATAGTGTCCTCTTCTGTCCCGCTCTTCTGTCCCGCTCTTCTGTCCCGCTGCTCTGTCCTGCTGCTCTGTCCTGCTGCTCTGTACCCATTCATAGGATCATATCTAACCAAAGGGAATTGCTCTCCTGGTTCTGACAGTCCTCAAAGGAGATATCAGACTGGAGAATCCTTCAGATGAGGGCAGAAAAGAGGGGATTGCTATAATACTTGACACCATAGTTAGAAGAAGCGCACATGTCCTGTTTATAAAATATAATACATGCATGGCCATGAATGAATTTGAAACCAGGAGGAGTAACTATTTCTAGGCTGTGCACAGCCATGACCCACATTTCTGCAAAGTGTTGCAGGCCCCTCTGGCAGCGAATGGGTTGATATTAACATAAATAAATACGTATTATTGCAAGCTTTTGTAAAAAATGAAAGTTCCTTTTTTTTTTGCGCTTCCAACTAATTAATGGTTTTGCATATGTTGCTTGTGTGTTACTAAATGGCAAAGTAGCCAGTAACCTAGGCTCCCATCTCGATGTACTCTTATGATGTCATAGGGTTAACCTTGGCTTCCTACAGCCTCTTCACAGCCACCATGCTAGTATATTTCATATAATTTTTTGTGTTGTGAAGGCTCTTTTTTAACCAGATATACTGTGTTCTATTATTTTAATTATTTATTTAGAAACTCTACACATTTCATTTCCCTGTTTTTAGTTATTTAAAAAAAAAAATAATGAAAAAGTTAATAGTTTATTGGCCACTTTATTATCACCTTTTCCTCTGTTTGTAATCATCCCAACATCCTATTTTTTCATCCACATCTAGAAATAGTTTTCCCAGCAGTGAGGTATAGGAAGAACATATGCTCCCATGATGCCTTACTGCAGTGGTGCACAAACTTCGTTCTCACGGGCTTTCAAGAGGCCAGGTTATAAAGATATTTCAGGACAGGTGGCTCAATTAAAATGACTGAGTTACTAACTGAGCCACCTGTGCTAAAACAGAGATATCCTTAAACCCTGGCCTGCTGGTGGCTCTTGAAAATAGAGTTTGAGCACATTAGGCCTGGGACATAGTGCCCCACAACAGTGCTGAGGCGCGCTGAGGCTCAGGGAAATCGGTGCTTTCCCTGGCCTTACACAGCGCGCCTTCAGGGGGCTGTACGGGGGCGGGCCAGTGACGTCATGGAGCTGGTTCGCCCTCATTGGGCTCATTGCGCTTCGGCAAGCGGGTAAATTTCAAAACGCCGTCAGACACACGCTTCCCCAAGCGTGCTGACGCGTGCGCGAGCCCCTACTAAAGTCGCTCTAATTGCGGCTGTAGGGGCTCAGTGCTGAGCGGGAGCGCGCCTGCGCCAGCAAGCGGTAAGCATGTCCGAGTCCTTACAGAATGTCAGGCCTTTTGGTGCTGAAATCTAGTGGAACAGACGTTCTCTATATCGCCTTCTGTCACCCTCTCAGCAGAGCAAGAGCATGTTCTGCCCTGACCAGGAAATCCGAGCATTGTGGCTCCTTCGACTGGTGCATACTGTCTCTAATTGTGTTACTAGTTTTTGTTGCTTGGCTTTGGACGTTACATCTAGAAATAATAGAAGGGACAATGGTCCATATATGACAATCACTAAAAGATGGAAATAAGAAGTGCAATGCTCTAATCAAATAGCAACAAGGAAAATGTTTCATCCTCCTACAGAGCTAAAATCTAACAATACTGTATTTTCTGCATCTTGGGTACATGGGCATTAAAATAAATCAATAATTAGACTTCTCTTGATCCATATAGGTTAAAGTTCTGTAGTGGTTGATATAAATGATAAACATGACAGACCTGGCAAGAGTTTGTATTACAGCTGCTGTATTACAGCTATTGTTTGCTGTACTGTTTTGTACTGGGGAAAAGCGCCATTGAAAATGTAACCAGGAAACCAGTGGTGGGAGGGAGAAACCTTTTTCGATCATGAATTTTGCCTAATGGATAAAGTTTGTCAGCGTCTGAAAGGAGAAACAAACTTCCCTAAATTAACCTTTCACCCAGGTAATGGAAAGCACAGTTTGGTTGATATAAGATGTTTCAATTTACTATTGGTGATGACCGGGTCACCTGGGAAATACATTATCTGCTTTCCAAGAGAGGAGAGATTTGTGCATAAATTACTATAGCAAACAAATTGATTTTATGTAAAATTTTCCTTTGGAGTTCAAATCTCTAAAAAGCTGCAAGTGTAGAGTCTTATTGTATTTGTATGAGACACAGATTGATTATTAACGGGATTCTCTCTGGGATTGCTTGTTGTAGCTCTGCCTCCATTATGCTGCAGTCTGTAATCCGAGAACTAGGCTTCTAACACTAAACTAACCTGCGATCCATTAATTACTCTATGAGTGAAATCTATTCCTATTTGCCTAATGGGATGCAATGAAAATACATGATATATTTCCTTAAACCTCTGAGAGCCCTGGCACCCCATGATTGTGGTTACGTCACCCCCAAAATGCTGGTTTTCTTAAGGGTGATAGCGGCCTGCGCTCCTATGGATCTCAGGATGTGATCTGAAGGGAGAAGACCTTTCCATCATTGGTGACGGAGTGATCACGTAACTACTTCGGAGAACGGTCATGTGATCACAAGTGCCCAGTGGCTTCTATGGTTCTCAAAGGAATGTTTACCGTTTTATTTTAGTGTTTTTATTTTATTTGTGTACGTATTCTAGCTAAAAAATAATATTAAAGCAACATACCAAGATGGTGCAATATTCAGCTGTTACCTCCTTTTTTTCCAAAATGAATTTTTATTGTTATTTGCACCTGTGATTTTTATTTCACTGGAATTACCTTGCTTTTTTAAGATTTGTAAATGGAAATTGTCATTTTACATGCTCAGTGTGTACGTGGTTTATAAAATTATATATATATATATATATACAGAGTTGCTAATGATTTGCGCTACTAAAAACTAAAATAAACAAAAGCTTTATTTTTGGGGTATTTGGTCAAGTAAGAAATACACACCAGGATTCCCGTAGGGGTCCAATGTAATTGGATTAATACTGATGATAGTTCCGAAGCAACAAGGGGGGTGGGGGTATGGATCCCACACCTAGTCAGAGCAATTAAGTCAAAGTACCTTCATTTGAGTATTAAGAGTGGACACTGATGGAAGAAACGTATTCATGCATATCTAGTATAAAATAGAGTGCAACTTTCATCATACCTATTTCTTCTCTGGGTGCTCAGATAGCTTCCCAGAGAGGCACACATGGCTTTGTCACCT